>NC_137512.1:22112500-22207500 GCF_041902795.1 Electrophorus electricus | reverse complement strand
TGGTAGTTTACTGTTCAAGAGCTAAAGCCATTATCTGTGTTCGCTCATAATGCTGTCGGTATTAGAGGCATGGTAAGAGTAAACCGTCTCTGACGCAACTTTGTACGCAAATGGTGCAGGTACTAACCTCACCTTCATCTAGTCAGACGCACCACTGCCACCCGACACCCGCTGCCTCACCCACTCATTACAACTCAAACACTAACACATTCCCTGTTCATTAAGACACTAATGACATCAAGGCATTACAGCAAGGATACTGCACGTCTGTCTCCAGATGTCATCAATTTAGGTCAACACATTCTCAAAGCTGTGGATGAGGTTGGGTTTTAAGACGGAAGATTTTAGAACTCAACCTCAACCACAACCAGGGGAATTTTCCAATATCTCAGAAGCCCAAATAAACAAAACTGCATCACAGAACACTACAAGGCATCAGAAGGAATATAGATTCTTTAACTAGATTTGGGTTAATCTGACTGATTAATGCAGAATTAGGGGACATCACTGGAGTGCTTGTTAAGTGTGCTGATGCCCTCACAAGAGCCAGTGTGGAAATAAACTATAAATGTGGAGCTCGAGTACAGAAAAGGTCAGCATTGCTTTTCAATCACTGGCCTTTACAGTATAGAGCCTATACCCATAAGAGACAACCAGGGCTTCTAAAAATACCCAGTAGAAACAGCAGCAATGAGATCATGGTAATAGAAACCCCCCCCCCCCCCATTTTAAAATCATGTCTTTAAATCATGAAATGCAAACAAAGTAATCATGAGTAAACTCAGGTCAACAAACTCATTAAACAAAACATAATTATTAAATTAATTTATTTAACCCAAAACTCTAAAACTAGTTACTGCATTAAATTCATTTCCTGAAACACTAAATGTTAAATGTATTAAAATGCTTGGTTAGTCAACCACATTACACAACTGACGGTTCTGCAGGGTTGAGCTTCATTCAGATGTAGCAAGAAATGTGATTCATGCTAACCTCAAGCAAACTATTTTCTCCAACAGAATTGGCACGTTTCCTGCTTTCGAACCTGAATGTAGGTTGGCAGCTCCAAAGCTTTGAATAGAAGAAGAAGAAGAAGAAAAAAAGTGAGAGCTTAACAGTCAAAGAGCCATGAAGGAAAGAGAGATGTCTGACTGAGCAGCAAGAGCAGGTGGGGGGTGAGAGAGAGAGAATGAACGATCCTCTGTGTACGGTAAGGCTTAGAGTTTGCTAATCAGTATTGGTAACTGGCATGAAGCGGGTCAGAGATGCGACCCGGGGCACAGCCAACCTTCCGTCCCACTGAACCCCAACACCCACACCCACAGGAGAAAACTTCAGCACTCCAAAGAAAGAAAGAAAGAAAGAAAGAAAAAAAAAAAAAGGAAGAACTTGGAATTGGTACTCCAATGTCTGCAGTGGCATGAGCATGTTAACGAGAGAGCTTCTGCCTTCGGGCTAAGCAAGGGCACAGAGACAGCCACTGAGCCCAGTTCAGTTCTCAGCCTCCAGAAGTTTCTCTCAGTTGTGTGCTAATGATGGACAGGCTTCCTTCCTGACAGGAGGGAACTCTCACAGGCTGCAAATCCATCACCTGCTAGAGGGCAGTCACCGCTCCCTGTACAAACTAACACCACTTACAAATTCTCACTCTAGTCACAAGGCCCAAAAGCTTTGGGTTTCAGCAGACAGTTCAACATGGATCTGCTGTCATACAACAGAAAATGCAGCTCGCACACAAGCCTGAAAGCTAAATTTAAAAGCCTGACTAGATTAGAAGGCTAACGCTAATCTCTTCCTATACAACAGAACAACAGTAAACTTTACCACCCTCTGAGTGCCTTTAGTGACATTCCCCAAACACCATGGTTAAGCCTCCTTTGGAAGTGCAGATTACCTTCAAACCAGCTAAACAATGGGGCCAAATCAAATAACTTGGTCCTCAGTGGTTTGTGAAACCAAGAAGCAACAATGAATTCACAAGGAGGAAAAATCAAGACGAACACTGTAAAGGAATTAACTTCAGATAAACACCACGCAATACCTGATAATCTGCTTTTGAACCTGAAGCAATAACCAGTTGAATGGGAAAATTGCTGTGGGAACCTACGATGCATAGTAAGCACCGTGGAACATTGAGAATACAAACATCTTACCCACTCTACGAGATAATCACTGCACAATCATCCCTGTTTTGAGTATTTGATTAGATTTTTTTAAAATTAAATCTTAAAGCATAAATGTGTATGAAATGAAAATTTTCAAAATAAGAATTTATTTAAAAAACAATTCTGTATGTTAGAAGAGATTGTTAACAGCACAGTGATTGAAGTGATAAAATAATTGTGTGAAGTTAACCGTCCCATCTTGCCCTTTTTTGATAACTCCAGGGCAGCTGTGACCTCGGTGCCCATTTGGAGGGTGTCAGAGATAGACGTGGGTAGCACGGTGGCGCAAACCCTCTCTCCTGCTCCCATGCGGCAGGCCAGTGAGGAATGTTGAGCCTGATGGTTAAGTGTTCTTAAGCCAAGCTCTGCTTCCCCTCACCGCTCACCGCCTCCTCCCGGCCTTCAACTTAAAGGTTTAACCTTTTTTTGGGGGGGGGGGGGGGGGGGGAGCGCTGCGCTTAATACCCCTCCGAGAGGCGGGAGAGGACGGCAACTTTTCATGCAGGGCTAAGCCTGCGGGGCATGGGCTGGCTGTCAGGGAGGCGCCGGGCAGCCGGCACAGCCCTGAGCCAGCGACAGGAGGGGGAGGGGATTTAGGCATTATGGGATATGGGGGTATGGAGGTTCACAGGGTCATGGGCATTCCCTAAATGCTTCACTGTGAGCCCCCATGACCAGCTGGAGGTAAAAGAAGAGAAGACATGCCACTGGAATTTTATGGATGATTGTTGCAGTTAAGCATAAACTGGGGAGGTGGCTGGATAAAAGATTTGAAGGAAAGAAGGGCACAAAGCAAGGATAATAAAAATAAAAGTGCTGCTAGGGCCAAGGAACAAGACCCGAAACTCAGAACACAAAACAAATGGACAATTGAATTATCTTGTGTATAAAGAAAACATACGAGAAAGCACCAGAAGACAAAAACAAAAAAACAAAAAAAACAACCAAACAGAAGAATTTCGTTTTGAAAGGCAGAAGCACGGAACAGGAAGGAGGAGCAGTGGTGGCTGGGGAGGGGGAGGAGCAGGAATAGATATGAATGACTTCCTAACAGGTGGGATTAGGATGCGGCTTGCCTCCCGACCCCAGCTAGTGTTGGATTTCAGACCCACCTCCGGAGCCCATGACCTCCAGACCCTGAGCTCCATCTCAGAGGAAGCAGATTTGTTTTACAACCCTTTTCCCTGTAAATCCCCCTACACTTTCCTCTCCAGAGGGCAAAAAACAACAACATTTAAATCATCCCCAGCGTTCCGCTTCCTCCCACTTAGAAGCCTCAGAGCCCACTTCCTAAAGGCCTCCCGCCTGCGCTCCAGAAAGCCATCCCGGCCGCAGCTCCCAATCGCACCTCTCCACACCTCAGCAAAAAACAAAAAAAACAAAAAAAACAAAAAAAACAAAAAAAACACGGTCAGCAAACACGAGGAAGCTGAACAAGAGCATGTTGGGTCGTCTCGTTCTCCTGTAAAACATCGCTGCTCGACATGAACACGGTCGTCTGTTCCTGGCTGGAGAACGGGTTTTGACGGCCCTTCCCCGCACAGATCGCTAGGGCCAGCTTCCGACCTGCATTCGTGTGGTGCTTAAAATAGAACCCACAGGTGAGAGAGGATGGGGGGAGCGGGGTTAAAGCAGGAAGTAAATCAAATTGGTACACTGTTTCCATTCGAGCAGCGAGGTCATGGAGGGATGACCCCGTGTTAATCCCAGAGGCGCTGACATGGTGCAGGAGGCCGCGGTGCCTGTGTCGAAGAGCACGCACAGAGGGGCAGGTGCTGGAACACAGGCAAACCGAGACAGAACTGCACACACGCAAACCACTTACATTTATTATCTGGATTAAAGTGCAGGATTTCAATACCTCTTGGAGAGAAACTTTAAGATGTGTAAATGTTGGATATAAACATCATGGCTTCTTCCTTATAAACACAACAACAGTGGCTTTTATTGTACCCTCTTTTGGCCACGAAGCAAGTCATTCTTTCAAAGGTCACTGGAGGCATTCACTCAGTGAAGGTCCAAACTCTTATGGTCAGCTACAGCAGAATAACTAGCTAACCAAGGTAGTTACAGCATCTAACTTGGTCATTGCTTTGTGATTTTGTTGAAATTGTCTTCCTGTGTTGACATGTGGAAATATACCAACTGTGAGGCATTAACAGATAAAAGGAATCAAGCAGAGAGCTGGCAGCCATTTTAACATGTCACATCTAGTATCCATGCCCTCGAAACTCTGGCCATCTACTAAGCAGCTACTAACTAGCATACTAATTCACCCACAGCAGGAGAGCTTATGGCAATGGCATAGGAGATACTCTCTCACAATCCATCTAGGGTCTTTCAGGCAAATAAATGTCAGATGTGAGGTAGTCTGTCATTTACCTTATCATTTGAGAGACCCTGTATCTGCAGAGAAAGGGCATTGAAGGGCAGGCGGGCAAGTGAAGTGCTCATTATTCGCCTTTGCGGTGTCCCTGTGACCTGCAATAGCACCGCGCTGCTTTTTTTTTTTTTTTTTAGAATCATCGTCGATGGACCGTCAGTGTATTTTCAGCAGTGGCCTCCCTGGGCCACCGTACACCCTTGAGAGGGCTCTCACATAAAGAGTCAAAAGAACACAGCGGGGGTGGGATAGGTACCGAGGAGAAGGCAAACAGACCTCATCCTGATTCAGATAAGACGGCCGTCCTGCTCCACTGTTATCACGGCGACGGAGACAGGATCTGCCAGATACTACAGAAGAGGCCCAGGGTTAGCGGGGAGCCTGTGCTCGAGCACAAGGCTCCTGGATTCCTCGCAAGCAGCCCTGGCTGAAATGTGTTAGAGGCTTTCTGGAGAAGGTGAAATCCCAGTGAATAACAGACAGAAGGGAGACAGGAACGCACAGCCCCGGGAGGGACAACGTGCTCGGGAGAAAAAGTAAAAGGCGAGTGAAAAGTGAAAAGGAGACACATGTCGGTGTGAGAAAGGAATGAAGACAGGATGGAAACGAATGACTTGCAGTTCATTTACATTTAACTCCGATTCACATGTGGGTTAGCGATGTTCAGTAAGGGAACAGAATGGGAGTATTCCATGCAGAGAGCACAACCTAACTGACTGGTGGGCGGAATGCCAGCAGTTTTCCTTTCTTTCGGGGACATTGTGATGTCTAAAGCAGACAGACTAGCCCACTGGTGACACAAGTGACACTTCTGCCCTCACTGCGTGGGGAGGTGGTGTTAGTGTGCTCAGTCTTCAGGTTTGCTGAAGGGAGCAAAATTACTATTCAGGGGAACAGGGAATACCACCCACCTTCTCCAACAATTACATTTTAAACTAGTGGAACATAAAACGCTTGGTTACATCTCTTAGGCAGGGTTCAGAAAATCAGGCAGACAGTGTGCCCTTTAAAATGGTGTGTGCGTGCGATTGCGTATTGGCATGGTGAATAAGCAATGAGTGAACCTCTTGTTAGCGTGCTCTCTGGAGCTGTGCTATACAGGCTATACAAGTTGTGGAGAAAAGTGAATGGCAGGGGATGAATATAGCACAGCAGCGGGCAGAGACCCATCACGGTTCCCAGGAACAACACGTGGATTAGCTGGCACCCAGGAGACCACAAGAGGTCTTTCCATTTCAGCCTTTCTTCAGTCTGTCTGCACTTACAGGAAACAGTGGGGGGGCCTACAGGTCATCAGAACACTAGTCCACATGCCGCCCACTGTCATAACAAAAGCACTCAACAACAGTCAGGCTGTGATAACACAACAGAAATATAGCAGCGGACCGCCATTATATAACCATAACACATACTTAACACGTTTCCCCTCACTCAAACACCTACAGCTTCCTAATAATCATACAGGACTAGACACATGCTGCAAATAAATCTACTGTACAAACAAAAACAACTATGCATCTATGGAAAAAATAACTGCTTCCATCCAAACCAAAAGTACTGCATTTGATCCAAATTGGACATCTTTCATCAACCATTTCCAGCAACAATCCCAAAAAAAAAAATCAGCATTAAATGAAACACAGATTTATTCTGAGTCATACTACTCAACACCCACACAGACAATCTACTTCTTTTTGTGGTCTCCATCGTCACATGCGCAACCCCCGCAAAACACACAGGTCTCTACATATACACAATCATGTCAACTATTAAAAAAAAATAAATTTTTTTTAAAAAAAAGTACCATAATTATAATTGTCTTATTGGAAATTCTCCCAATATCTGACCTTCTTTGTCCACCATTTCCTCCCTCTTCCTCCACTTCTCTTTTTCCACTCATATCTTTTCTTTCTTTTATATTTTTTGTTTGAAAGTTTGTGGATATCCCTCCCTCTTTTGTGGGTCAGATATAAGATATAAATCAAGCCCAACAACGTCTCAATGGTCCTCTGATGTGGGGGGTGGGGGCGTTCAAAAACAAATCGAGTGCACCAATGCATTGTGTCACAAAACTGAAAATTCAGAACTGTACTGTAACAGACATGAACAAGTGCAAAAGCTTATAAGAAACACAAATGTCATATTTGCTTTGTATGTACTGTATATGTGGTATAGATCTAGCATGTATATTTCATGTTTAACATACACAAAAGAATTTAAACGTTTATATAATTATCAACTTGTGTCAATATAAAATTATATATGCTATAGACATTAAAATGTATGTAAGGAAGAAACAACAATCATGTAAAAATGAGCTGTTATTCACAAATTATCAAGAACGTTTATGATTTTATACACCAGATTAGCATGTCAGACCAAGGTTTATGACTTTTAATGACTAGAAATGAACAGTGGTCTCTTTCTCACAGGATCCTCTCCTACAGATGAGATCCACCAAAAACGGTAGTTTCTAGAAAAACCCACTGTCTAACAGCCACAGATAAAGTCAACCTCAAAATCATATAACCAGCCAGTCACTCAACTGTCCGTCTACCACTGGAGGTCAAATACATGTCACCCAACTACACAAACACGAAATGTGTACATCTCATCTTTCGTGAGCATCCTCTCTCACGACTCCTCTCAAATCAATAACCGCCCCCTTTTGGCTGCCGGGAAGCGTGAGGGACACTGTGGCTCTCCTCTCCCTGTAAGGCGATCTTTCTCTGTGCTCTCCCTGCGGAAAGGGAGCCTTCCCCCAGACGCCTCTATCTTTAGCCACTTCCTACCGTCACGTCTCGTCACCGGAGCCGACGGCAGCACTTAAGGCTGGCATCCTCCAGGCCACCCTATCCCCTGATCTTTACGCCACAGGAAGAGACTCGATGCTCGCTTCCTGCGCGTCAGGGAAACACACCACCTCTGGCAACACGATACCCAAGCAGGTAACACACGAACGCACACGTACACACATCCAGTTAGGGTTCTCAGACGGATCATCTTCAAAAGGTATCATTCGTAAACAGCTGTAGCTTGCAAGATAAAGGCACTACACACACCTGTGTTTCATTGATGAATATGTGTATTTATCATAGTTATCTTATTTCTTAAAAGAATACAACAATTGGGAGTTATAGTGTATTAAGAACCCAGTGAAACAGTGAGGATGTAGGGAGGACGTGAAAGCTCTGTGAAGCAGTGGCAGTTTGCTTTCATCAATGGGCTGATGTGCTCCGAGCAGCCATTCAGAAGCAATGGGGCCTGCTAACGCTGTGAAGGCAAAGGAGCGCTTAAGCGCAAATGCACCAGGGAGTGCTTCACTCAGAAGGCCGAGGACAGCATCTTTGCATGCACACACACTCGCTCACACACGCTCACACACGCTCACACACGCTCACACACGCTCACACACGCTCACACACGCTCACACACGCTCACACACATTGGCCCATGGGCTGGCTCTCTCACACACAAAGGAACCAAAAGGAAAGTCCTGGTAGAGTCATTGAAATAGGAAGCGATGGCAGGAAGTGTCATACAGAAAAGGTGGCCGGTGTCAGACTTCACCCTACTGCCTGCTTCCTTTTCTGTGACCACACACACACACGCAGGACTGCAGAGGGCCACAACTCTCACCTGGGGACTGTTGGATAACCAGAAAGCTCAAGGTTCCGCTGTAAAGTCAGCCTGACAACTCAGGACCACGAGGGTACTCTGATCTACATGAAAACCACTTGGCACTGCCTATGCTTAAGCAGGAAAGTCTGTGCTCTGTCTACAGTTCCCTGAAGTACTGAAATGAAAAGGCAGAGTGGGCAAGCACAA
Source organism: Electrophorus electricus (assembly GCF_041902795.1). NCBI lineage: Eukaryota > Metazoa > Chordata > Actinopteri > Gymnotiformes > Gymnotidae > Electrophorus > Electrophorus electricus. Next base: position 22,199,124 of record NC_137512.1, on the reverse strand, counting down.
AAAAAGATCACCTCCAGTGGCAAAGCAAGGTCACCACAAAACACAACAAAGAGCACGTGCGTGCGTGCGTGCGTTTGTCCGGACTCGGGGACTGCCTTCATGCCTGAGCATGTAGACAGAGAAAACGTTAGCATGGGAGAGGAGGAGATAAGAGACTGAAGGAGACCCAGAGAGGCAGACAGAGAGAAAGATTTAGCTCTGTGCCACATGATTGCATAGTGTGAATTACTACATTTGAACAGATCTACCACATGCGCATGCATCCATACTGCCTTTGAGCAAATTCCCCAAAACTGACTGCACACCGCATAAATCAGAAGTGTAATTCTGCAGTTCAACTGCACTGCCCATTTATTATATAGCAAGATTTTGCTTTTTGAGGGTGAGGTAATAACTACCATGAGCGTCATGTTCAGCTATGGCCACCAGGTGGCAGAATAACGTACGTCTACATTCCCCTCCTGCATCTCACACAATATAAGGCCTACATCCCCCCCTGGTGGACGTATTTCATCCCTCCATCACAGTGCCCTCAACACTCTCTTCATGCAAGTGTAAACACATTGTAGGTTTTTATATAATGTGAGCCTCAAAAACTTTAAATGTAAGACAGAGAAACAAAAGGGAGCAAAGCAAATCAGTAATGCAGTAACTGCATTAATTCATTTCTTTTAGTTCAAACCGTAGCTTTTGCAGACTTGAGTTCAGCTGTAACTTGGTTTAACAACAGACAGGACATGCGCTTATTATAATGTTTTGGGCTCAGTGACATCCGTAAAAGGAAAGTTCAGCATTTTAGACATTTGATTCATAATAGAGTTAAACATTTTTCCAAGTTTCATCCTCAAATTTAGGGCTGTATTTTGTAGTTTGATGAACATTTCCTGCAGAGTGCTCATCACTGCTCTTCCTGTTTTGTGTCTTTCTGAAGGATCCTTTTAAGGACTTTTGCTCTCCCCCTTGAATAAATGTCACTCACCTCTGTTTAAAATGGCCATACAGATAGTCATGCAGGTGATGTCATGACTCAGTTTCACCCTATTTGCATAGGTAACTACATTCAGTGCATGCACCCAGACTCAGGACTGATTTTCCAAAGACACTGGAAGAGTTGTAGCTTTAGGAGATCCAATCTTACCGCCATGGAGAAAGGGCGCTCTCCCACCTCCACCACACAAGGATCAGCAGACAGGGTGTCGGCAACAACAGGGTTAACCTGAGAGACACATGTATGGAGGTTGATATGCAAACTACACACCAGCTCTCATTTTAAAACATATGCAGTTGACCAGTGCATTTCAACAATAAACTCTTCTGCACAGGTCACTAGTCTGTCATTTTGTGCCAATGGAATGATTGGGGATTGGATGTTCTGTTCATGCTGAATTGACTAGTAATGCTAGTCAATAAACAACCCATTTACCTATACAAAACATCAAATAACTGTTTATGTATTACAGTTATTTGTTGTCTGAATGATGCGAGTTGTACTGCGTGCGGCTGAGTACTAACCTCAATAGGTCCATTCTGGGAGAGGTGGACATGCGGAGATCTGGGATAGATGTCCATCAGGTGTGGGGGGGGGTCTGGGGACACTCGCTTGCTGTGTTGACTTAACATTTCCCTGTAGTTTAGTGCATCAAAGTTGGTCTTCCACATCAGAACCTAAGAATCAGGCATCCCCAAACACTAGGGGTCAGAAACAAACTCTCATTTACAATATCTAGTAAAAACCCATCTGAGCCCCTGCTCCACTACTCTGCACCTGTGAGTCAGCTCCGCCAGAGGCAAAAAAATCACCTTGTCGAGAGAAGGCCACTGTCAGAACCGGACCCTGTGAGCACAGAGAAGCGGTTGAGGTGGCTTGCTCCATTTAGCATGGCATGATGGCAATACCAGTAAAAGTGAATAACAAATGATGCAATCACAGAGAGATCCAAGCATTCCACCTTGTGGCCATGAAGCGTATAAATAAGTCTTCCCTCCAGCAGATCCAGGATCTTCACTGTGCTGTCGTTAGAGCCACTGATCAAGTAGTTCCCCGATGGGTGGAAGGAAAAACAGTTGACTCCTGCACTATGGACTGTTTCAAAGGACAGTAGGGTGAATAAATGTTCTAATCTGTAAAGTCCTTAATTTAGCAGTAAACAAATATGAAAGAATATCAATTACCTTGGTAATGTTGTATAAGCTTGTTGGTTCTAATGTCCCATAGTTTCAGTGTGTTGTCAGCTCCCGATGATGCAATGCATGTACCACTGCTATTAAAGTCCACAAAAGTTGCTGGCCTAAGCATAAAAATGAGGCACAATATGAAGCCAAATATTTAGGGTGAGACATGGGGACAGAAAGAAAGAATAAAACATGTAAAGGTGTTATTTAACTCATTGAGCATAAATTTCTTCTTCTCAGGTATACAGCTAAAGACAAACAGAAGGAAAAGGAGACTTCACCCGCCATAGTCGGTAAAGGTGTTGATGCACTGGCGCGTAGAAGTGTCCCACAGCCGAACCGTCCTATCGTCCCCACAGGACGCCACCAACCGTCCATCAGGTGAAAACCTGAGACACAAACATTGCCAGTGAGAACACTGCAACAGCTTTTGTATGTATACCATTGGTCTATTAGGGTACAGTATTTGCAGTCATTTTTATTTTCCTTAGGTTTAAGGTCTAGAGGTAATCCTGTAATTGTGAATGTGAACAATGCAATCACAAACATTATCCTATTTTACATTTGACAAGGCCACACTCAAAAACAGAAACAACAGTTAAATACCTTGCACAGCGAACCCAGTTGGTGTGCTGGTTTAGGGAGTAGATGAATTTCTGTCGATGCACACTCCAAACCTTCAATGACTTGTCATCCGAGGCTGTGACTAGTCTCTGGCCGTCACTGGAGAAGCTCACGCTACGTACTGTGGCTGTGTGCGCTTTGAACGCAACTGACTCTCCCTTGCTGACATGCGACAACAAATATCCATCAGACACTTATGAAATATTAAACTAAGTTCCCAGCCATTAAAACAAATACAGATGTGAGCCCTGGAATATTCTTACTCACATGTTTGGCGTCCACAGACGCACGGTCTTGTCCCTGGAGGAGGAAGCCACCAGGTGACCAGACGGTGAGAACTGGACGGCAGTTATGAGATCATTATGTCCCATAAATCTGAAAGCTCTGGCTTTTGGGTTGAGGTTCCAGATCATTAGATTCTTGTCATTGGATCCAGTGGCTGAGAAAATGGTCCATCATAATTAAATGGTGCAGAGAAGAATGGGAATATAACATCAGTAATATATTTTGCATACATACCCAACTGTTTATTGTTAGGACTAAAATCTGCACATGTGACAGCATCTTTGTGACCTCTAAAATGCCTCTCAAGGGTGGGGTCCTCCTGAAATGATAAGAATTTATTTTTGTGATAATGATCTCATATAAAAAGCATAGAATTTGTGTATTTGCAGTCTTAGACAACATTCTTCAATTTCAAATGGTCAACAAGATAGCTAGCCAACACTGGGGGGGCGGGGGTAGTAGCTATTTAAGTAACTAAGCCAATTAGCTTGCGTTAGCCTATAGTACTAGTTAAAACAGTTAAATCCATAAAACTAGCTAGATAGGTTGTTACTCACTTGGTTTTCATTTGATAGATAGTTGCTTCCCAGTTATAAGCTAAGTTATACGTTTCCACCACGAATTTGATACCTACCAAGTTAACTACCTAGGTTAGAAATGTATAGCTAGTTAGCTAGCAATACAAGTATTAGTTAGCTAAGATAGCTATCTATGTAGCTAATTGGATAGGCTAAGTAACGTTAAGTGCCTACTTACCAAAACAGATGCCATTTTATTAAACTAGCTATCTAGCGTTATCTAGACGCAAGTTTTGACACGTCTAAAATTTCTTGCAAACTTGCAGTTTTTTTTCTGGAGGAAGCAAACAGAATCTGTTAATTTTAAAACAGCCGCCTAGACATTTCATATCGGTTAAACAAGGCGAAATTTGATTTTCCGTAGCTAGGTAGTCTAAAGTAGTCGAGCCTCGAGAGGTCGATTCTGTTACTTTAGTTAGCTTAGCTGTTAATGCATGTAGCTAGTTAATCAACAACCGCCATTATTACACAAAAGTGTTGACTGCTCACAAGGCCGCATGAAATCGAGGCTGAATCAACATTATGCACGACAGCAGGCATGTTGGATCCGAGTGGTCTTCAAACGACCTGGGGTTAGCAACGTTAGCCAGAAAAATAGAAAATCTTGTGGCTAGCCAATTTTATGAAAAGGTTCCAAGAGCTGACAACCAAAACAATCGATTCTTATTATATTTAAAGAAAATACGTATGTTCTTTAGCTAACATTAAACTGCTAACATCTTTCATTCAGAGGGGTAACGCTACTTATCGTTAACTAACTAGATCAAGCTGGCTACATAATTCAAGGAAAGCTCGTTGCAGACTGCTACGGTACGCGATGCTGCTGCTTAGCAACAGCGCCAAACGGTAGTGGGAAAAAATGTCTTTTAAACAGCTTTTTTGATTGAGCCATGCACCTGCTTATCCAATCAGCTACAGCCTTGTTCAAGAAGGCAAGGCTTGTAGTGTTTTGATTTTGGAAGCTAACGGTAGCTATACTAACCTACATAGCTACATATATAGTTAGCTATAAGATGTCAAATAAACGGATTATTGGAGATAAAGAGGTCAGACATTCCTTTCTGTTCTGCACTTATTTATCGGAGCAGCTTCTGATAGAGAAATACGTTTAAAGAGGAGATGGCGTTAGGTTAACTTGGCTTTCTATCTATCTAAACAGGTTAGCTAGCGTAACTGAAGCTGGCGCTTGCGTTGCTCGGGTTATTTGACACCATGGTTCACAATTTCTGCATCACCAGGACAAACGTCCCCTTAAATGCTGGATGATTACTTGGAAAACTTAGCACATTACTCCTAAGGGTAGCTACCAAATGACGGACAGAGCCTTGGCTTTTCTCTCGCTCATATGATAGCTAACAGCGATTTCTGGTCCTTCAAACATGATGATCAGGCTAGATATTACTTAAAATACTGCTTGTCTCATGTTTGAAATAACTGCGTTTTTTCCAGTATTTGAAAAGGAGAATCCCCCAAAACCCCAAATATCAACATGTCAAAACAAGGCTTGATACGGGTAAGATTCTTGATTTTATTCTTTTGAAATGATCATACGTGCATAGTGAAGGAGTCACTTCATCTAATATGTGGTGTGCAAATCATCTTGAAAAATGAATGATAAATGTTTTATAGGTTGCAGCATGACGAAATACATTGAAAGGTTGGAGGAGATAAAGAAAAGTAAGTTTTGTTCGGTGGATCAGTTTTGTAATGCTTTCCTCTCCGCAAATACAGTTTCCAGTGCGATTTTGTTTGATATTAAGGTGATGCAATTAATGTCATAGCCATTAGTTCCTACTGGCATTTCAGCAGGTACTTTATTTTGTTTTTGTCTTTTAAGCATGGCAAATAAGAGAAACTCTGTCCTACTGATATTGTCTGGCCTGATAACCTGGGTTTTTCCAAAACAATGGGCACTTTGTTTGCAGCAACCCTCATTCCCTGGTTTGACTGAACAAGCAGAGGATACTGATTGTACTGTAGTTTACAATCATTCCTCTGTCAGGTCTGAGGCAATGTAATTCTGTGCAGCAGCATCAGTGTTTGCTCGTGAACAGGATAGATGGTGAGGTTGGCCTTTGGAATGCCGGCCAGTGTTAAAAGGAGACGTGCGCCGTATGTCTGTTAGTGCTTAAGTGGTAGCTGTGCTAAACTAAGTCAGGTTGCAGCTATTTATTTTGGTCAGTATGGAGACAGATAATAGATGGTTGAATCTGTGTGATATATTGGTTGATGAGATTGATGTCAAGAAAGTTGATGCCTAGTGAGGGTGAGCGCTTTCATGTGCTCTGTGGAATACATGCATAAAATGATACTACCATGCTTTTTAGCCTGTCATCTTGAAGTATAGGTGCCTTGGTCCTTGTAGTAGTGAGGACACTTTCTTTTTTTTTTTCCTTTGTACTATTAATGTACTTTCTCTCAGATTACAGATATAGAAAAGATGAGCTTTTTAAAAGGCTCAAAGTGACTACATTTGCTCAACTGGTAAGGTGAATGCATATTTACATGGGTGTTTTAACTTTTGTTTCAGATGTATTTTTTTGTGTGTGCATTTGGTAATAAATTGTCCTCTGTAAATGTGTCTGATTAAAGACTTTGTCTTTTATCAGGTAATACAAGTTGCTTCAGTATCAGAGCTGAATGAGAGCATAATGGATGAAATGCCTAGACTTGAAGGTAGCTTCTTGCAGTAAATAGGTTTGGTTTATTTGTTAGTTTGTTTCTATTTTTGCTGTAATTGTTATTTAATCATATTTGTATTTACAATATTTTCTGTCAGATTTTACTTTTATTTTTTTACTTCTTAACAGTATTAACACTCTTCTTTGGAATTTACTGTTTGTGTATATTTTATTTGTTTTCTTATTTGTGTCAGATGATATTTCTGAGTCTCCAGAAATGGAACCTCTCTCAGATCAGACCAATGGCTCTCCCCAGCCCTCGCCTCAACCTTTAAAATCTGTGGACAGCAACGAGCCAGGCGACGCTGCGTTTTCCCCCAGGTCCACACTTCAAAGGTAGCCCGAGCCCTTTATCCTGGCTTTGACAAGCTCACACATGCGCTTTACATGCACAATCCTGTGCTTGTAACCTTATACCTTCAGACCGGCTAGCCTGGAAGTCTCCCCGCGTATCTGAGCATCTTGTCCTCCCAAACAGCCCCCTCCCATTATGCATCCACAAAGAGCCTAAATCAGATAGGCCCCTTTGTCAGGACCCAGAGTTTAATTCGACCTGACTGGGGTGGAGTGCAAGTACACTCTTCCACAGTGACTTGGTGGAGGCAGGAGCTGAACGGGGTGATATCACTTACGTTGGCCTGGAGCACAGGCAACTGCCTATAGATTGGTGAAAGTGAGAGTGGTTGTCATCTTGACCAGTGTGATCAGTGGCGTGGGAGAGCTGGACTTGGATAAGAACGGACAGAAGACAGAAAGGCCGACTCCAGTGTGCCCCCCTGGGACTGCAGGACACCCATACCAGGACTGCCCCTACCTGCTGCTGGACGTCCGGGACAGAGACCTGTATGATCAGTGCCATATCATCAGTGGTAAGCAATGGTCCGCAGTTTAGGAATACTGAATAAAAGATGGTTAACATCTTTAACTCTGAAACATTAAGTAATTAAAAGATTAATTCTGAATTAAACTGTATAGTAAATGTGGGTTGACTAAATAAATTAATAATTTGGACACTACAGTTAGACTAATTTGGTACTGCTAGCTATTTAGGTAAATATATTTTAACATTTAGTTTGTTTTTTTTATCTAAATGGTTTTTTTTTTAAAGGTTAAAATCTAAACTTCTTATTGGTATTGTGATTTTGCATTTATCTCTGTCTCTGTTCACAGCACACAGTTATCCAGTTGCAACACTATCCAGAACAATGAATCCTTATACCAAGGAGGTGCTCCATTATGTATCCTTTGACTCTTCTGTTTTCTAAACTATGGCATTCATTTGAATTAATTGTACAGTGTTTGGAAAAATCTTGAACCACTTTCCCAGAAAAATGCCTTGGGAAAGATCATCATCTTGTATGACCAGGATGAGAGGATAGCCAGCCAGGCTGCTACCACCATGTGCGAAAGGGGCTTTGAGAATCTCTTCATGCTCTCTGGAGGTATTTGGTTCCAGAGATAGTGCTATTATTTAACTAACAGATAATAATTGCTCTCCAACACCCTACTACATTCTTACATACACACACACATACACCTGCCACCTGCTCACATAGCAAATGTGCTGCTTTCATGCTCTTCTTTCGTTTTTTTTGCACTGTGTAAGGCCTAAAGGTGATAGCACAGAAGTTTCCAGAAGGAATGACGACAGGCTCTTTTCCCATCTCCTGTCTGCCCTCTCCAACGGGGCCTTCAGGTCAAAAGCATTCCACGTCACAGCAGACACTACAACCAGCAGAAAGAAAATGGCGTTTCACCGCTGAAGACCTTGGCAAGATCCAGCATTACCTGGAAGAGGTGCTCATACCTAGTGAGACCGGCAGTAAGTAATCCAGTCAATGTATCAAGTCATTGTATCACTGTTGCAGGCTGAATCTGTGTACCAGTATGTTTTCTTGCATTGAAATATTCTCTTTTGCCATTGTGCTGCTCATCAGCAGGCAGCGATAAAATGTTCAATTACATACTTGGAATGAGAGAGCTTGCCATTAATGCTATATTAAATGGGTTAAGTTTTATATTGAGTAGTGTTGCATGTTGGCTGCTTTTGACATTTTTTGTTTTACATATGAAAACGTATCAGCGAAATATCAAAGGTTTGCTTGCCCAATAGCTGATTGGAGTGATGTTACGTTTCTGTCTTTGTCCAGGTCGTCTGAGCAGCAGAATGTCCACAGGCCGTGCCCTCTCTAAAGCTTCCAGTGCCCACCGTAGTAGACGTGGCTCAGACAGTGCTAGGTCTCAGAGCAGTCGGCCCTGGAAATAATCCCCACCATTGTCTTTATCTTCAACACTGCAACCCAAATAAAGCCCCTATAGTGTGGTAACCCAGGATTCCTGTAAACATTAGGATGGGCATCTAGCCTTTACGTACTACTGGTCTTTATGCTATTTTCTGTGAACTTGCTGTAGGAATGATTTCAGTCATCACATAGTGAAACTTTTTAGTGGATAGTTGTATTTTAAATATTGACAGGCTTTTTTTCCTGTAAACAATGCTGTGAGTATATCCTCACTCAGATGGGGGCTTATCTGAACTCACCAGGGGTATTCTACTGAGGCACTCTCAAACTAATATGAAATGAGTTTAACATTTGTCCATATCCTCCATTTAATTTCACTAATATTGAATCCAGGAAAAGTATACCGATTTGTATTATGTAAGTTATTTTATCTTGTTGATTGGGTGGTTATGCCGTATGGTTGGAAATGGCTTTATGGTGTTCCTTACACATGTTAATTATTTTAACAGGCCTTGATGTGGTGTGCAATTTGAGAGCAAGTCTTGCAAGCACATCTGTACTCCTTGTTTGTCTGGGTGGGTTTTTTTAATGTTTTTTTTTCTTTTTTTTCTTTTTTTATCCCATTGTTTGACATGGATGTCCATTAGGAGCTCTGTTGTAAAAGTGAAATCAATACCTCATAAATGCATAATGAAGAATAGCCTTTGACTGACTGAAGCAAAATCAATTGGTCAAATATTACGCGGAGCACCTCATTTGTTACAAAAGCAAATATGAATGATACACCAGAGAAGTTACTGAGCATTGTTGAGTATTGCTTTTGGAGATTCTAAGAAGTGCATTTACTGTAACTATAAATTTTTTAAGTGCACTGAAAAATCTGTGAAGTAATGTGTGCGTGTTTGTGTGTGTGAGCGTGTTTGTGTGTGAGTGAGTGAGTGAGAGAGAGTGCACACATGAGTGTGTACCTGTGCGTATCTATCAGTATCTGTGTGATGATAAACTTTCATTTCCTTCAGTACTGACTGATAGATGTCAGTTATACTAATCTTTCACAATGACCAATGCTTGAATAACCAGTGACAAGTTTATGAATGGAAACTACCTGGTTTATTGATTTGTATATTTAAAGGTGAATAAAGGAACATTTTATAGTGTACATGAATTGTTTCCTTGCATGTGTAGGTAGAAATCCTGAAGCTTCTATTTCATCATCCTCCATGTTGTGGGAATGATGCATTTATTTGGGGTAAGATCTGCTTGTGTAAGCCCAGCTGTTTAGTACGGGTTGTTCTTGGCGTGCTTCATGGGACCCTGCCACATGTCTAGCATTGGGAACGATCTGATTGGCTGACACCTTTCAGCTCAAAGATGCAGGACTTGATGTCCTGGTCATATGTCTAGTCAATGAATCCACCACTAACTGGACATTTATCTTTTATTTAGTTTGGAGTTACCTGGCCATATTTGTAATTAATTGTATTTTTACTATTCAAATTGGTGGTGGCCTTCTTGGCGAGGTCATACTTCGAAAACATATTGACACAAACATTCAAACTGGATATAGAAATTATACATCAGTGGTAATTCACAGAGATGTAAACGTGGTTTTGGTTAAGTGCTCACCAGCTCTGCCTGGTCCTTGCAAGGAGTCATGGTGTAACCGTAGAGGGAGAGAAACATCCAAGTGTAACTATGGATGGAAACAAAGGCTTTGAGGTTCCCGTGAGAATTAACAAAGTCCAAGATGGCCTTGACCTCAGGCTCTGAGTGAGCTCTAGGTCCACAGTAAATAGGAGAGCAAGGGTAAATGCTAGAGCCAGGGCCTGTGGGTTAAGGATTGAAATCATGTTTTAGCTATGATCTACTGCTTAGCACATGAGACATAAAGGGAGCCTTGTAGCCATTTTTTAAAATTGCTTACATACAGTATTGACACTGCACCTACAAAGCCAGTAGCCCAGTTTCTGTTGGCATCAACTCCATTGTGGTTAAATCCAGGCATAGGTTTCCTGGTTTTGAGCCACCAGCAGTCCTATCAATAAGAATAGTTGAAAAAGACTCACAATAAAGTTGAAAAGTCATAGACCACTGTCAGTTTTAACTATGTCCAACTGTCTGAAGACTCACAGAGTTGTGGGTGTAGTAGTAGTAGCCATCAGGGTTTGTAACAATCTCCAAGAAGATGTCAAATCTGTCAGGGATGGCTTTCAAACCAGGACTTTTTTCATGGTCAGACACAAGCTACAGAATATAAAACAGAGGTATTTGAGTTAGGGATGATCTATCTAGATGTGCTTTTCAGAGTACTGTAAAGAGTTTAGTCAAGGCTGATTTGAACCTTATTGGCAAACCAGGTTCCATTGGCTTGTGTGATCCATTCTCTAGCATGGATACCAGTATCGATCCAGATATGAGGGTTGCCCCAGTGCTAAACCTTGTGAAAGCAGATAATAACTACTGTAATGTTTTGCTGCCAAAGGTACATTTAAAAAGTATGATAACATTTTAAAAATGTACTTATTATTTTAATAATAAAATGGAAATGGAATATTATTGATGATCATGACTTAGTTGAGAACATTCAGGGTACGACCCTCATAGCTTTTGTCAATCAAGATTTGCTAACAAATCTAGGGTTCTCCCACACCAGCATGTCCAGAGACTTGTGAGTTGGTTCCGTCCAGAAATCCAACTGCAAACAGATGCACACACACTAAATGTAAATCGTAACCTTTCTTTTTGTCCAAGCCCAATATTCAAATTTAATGTTTTTTTTACTTTTCATTATTTCAAACACGTAAGAAAACAATAAAAAAATATTGGGGAAATCTTACCTTAAAGGGCTCCTCTTCAGTCTGGTTCTGCAGACCGATCTGTAAATCATCTGTTACAGTGATCTGGACATGCACATGGTTTATTGTGTTATGTTTGTCTGTATTTAAACCTTTGCTGGTGTGCACAGCCTTGTCGCTCTTTGATTATGTTCACGTTATTTGTAAGATGTGTCAGACGTTGCATGTGCGCGCTATTGTGTTCGTTATTTGTGTTTGTTTAACAAACGTGTGTCTCTGTTGAGGGAGTCCGTGTGTCCTGCTACTCACACTGCGGCACTCGGGCCATTACATGCGTAAAATATTATATTACACAATACCACATTCACACATACCCCTTAAACATCTGTGTACCAGAAATGACGCAAGCGGAGACGTGAGGACCGACAGCACTTTCGTTTTGTAATCGGAAGGTTTGATTTGTAATCGGAAGGTTGCTGGTTCAAGCCCCAGCACTGCCAAATTGCCACTGTTGGACCCCTGTTAACCCTCAATTGCTCAAGTTGCACTCATTCATAATTGTAAGTCGCTTTGGATAAAAGCATCAGGTAAATGTGAATAAGATAGCTTTCCATATATTAAAAAAATTCCACTATGCCAAATGAGTAAACTATTCTTCATGGCTTTAAAGTTCATTTCACCTTTCAGTTCAGTTTAAACACTCATAAGTGTGATTCCGGATAAAATGACCACTCTGTTTCTCATAATTATGCTCTAACAATGCATATAATTATGTTTTTATGTTTCTCTTAACACACTCTAGATTGTAAGGGTAAATTCCTGTTATGTTTATTGTGTTGGTTTCTTTTCTGAATAAAATATTCCATGATGATGATGATGATGATGATGATGATGATCTTTGTTGTAGTTATTCAGGTTCATGTTATGCATATATTTAAAAAATGTACATATATCAGGGGTAATGTAATCATCACAATTGTAATCTTTTTTTATTTGAAGAGTTGCATGCATAAAGATCACCTACATCCCTTTTCTCACCCTTAATCCTTAACCTGTTCTAGTTTCTTCTAGATCTTTTTTGTTACTAGGGCTTTGACATCATTAGGCAAAGTTCTTTAGCATATTGTTAACATCTGCAAGTTTGGGATCATGATACAAGTATGGGTATTGGAGAATCTAGAGAAAGCAGGGCAGTGGTAGCTTGGTGGTTAAGTTATTCCACTTGTGCTTGGAAGGTTGCTAATTCAAGCCCCACCACGGCCAAGTTACTGCTGTTGGGCCCCTGAGTGAGGCCCTTAACCCTCAATTTCTCAGAGTTGCACTCAGCCATGTAAGTCACTTTGGATAAAGGTGTCAGCTAAATCCCATAAATGTAAAACAGAATATATATTCTTGACAACTATGGCTAACTCCTTCACAATCAGTGTTGGTTGTCTTAGCAATGGATGTATAGGCGTCACAATAGCAGGATATACAGTTTCAAAGTGTGCAGCAACAGAAAACAGTGGCAATGTCTATCAAAGAGCTGATCATGTTTTTAATGATTATTGGCCTTACAAATAAAATACAATATATGAGTCAATCTTTTTCATTGCATTATATTGCCTTGGGATTAGGTGTAGACAGCATGATAATCTAGTTTGTAAGTTCTGAATACCCTGCATATGTATCTACAGTTCAGTTTCAGAAGACACATGTTCAGTTGATGAACTTCACTTTCAACTCATCAGTGAAAAAACTGAAAAAAATCTTAGTCTGGCACATTGAGGAACTACACAAAGCAAGAGACTTTCTGCACAAAGTGGTATCTTGAGGAGGTCTGTAGAAATCCACCACTGTACCACATATGTTAGTTTAACAAGTGTTTAGCAAGCCAGCCACCCATGTTAAAACTGTATTCCCAGACTCTGGTCCTCTGAGTATAACATTTTCTTAACTAAGAACAGATTCAGATGTTTTTTACAAACTCGTTGTTTGCTTTGGCACAAAAATACACAGATCACTGTTCATGCCCGGAGCCAAGAAGGCCCACCTGCTTCTGTGGGGCGGGAATACAGTGAGTTATTCTGACCAAAGCAATCAGTGTGTTTGTCTTAGCTTGCACATACTTCAAAGGTTTTACCTTCCTTAGAAAATATTACTAAACAGATAACCCAAAATATATGTCCATATCAAACTAGATAAAGCATGAGCCACAGCAGGGCGGGGTGGTTACTGTGTCAATACCTGCTGCTGTTTGTGACAACACCCTGAAAGAACTTCAAGAGCCTTATAAGTCATCCCATTGTGGAAGTGGACAGAAGCATCCTGCACACTAGGCCAGTGACCAAATAATTGCTGTTGTTGGTATATAAAAGAGCTCAGTTTTCAGTCACAAATTTTATTTGAGAGCTGGACAAGTAATGCACTTTAATGAAAACATTTTGGATCGTGTTCATACAAATCATGTGCTATCATCTTCTCATCATAAAACAGAACACAAGCTTGTTTGAACAATGTTTTTCATTTAACCAAATAACTTGAGCTGTGTGCTTTTTAAATCATACTGTGTGTGCAACAGACTGCAAAATCTGCCTCAGCTGCTGGTTTAGATTAATTAGAAGATTGTTCCAGTTGACTCTTTACTTGAGAGGCCTTCAGTTAAACCCAGTTTAGTATGGGTTATTTTTAGTGTGCTCCATAATGGCCATGAGAGCCAGCCATGTCTCCTCTGCAGTAGGGATGATCTGATTGGCAGGCAGCATAAAACCATAGCGACCAGTGTCTCTCAGCTCAAAGGTGTAGGAGTACTTGATGCCTTGGTTGTAGGTCCAGTCAATGGTGCCACCACTGGCTTGGTCTGAGAGACATAATTGATGGCTTGATTACAGTGAGTAGTTGGTGTTTAAAATGGACAAGAGAATTTCATTCACAACATAACCCTTAGCAACATAACCATTTTAGCAATTTTATCAGGGTAACCTAAAAACACTTTGATGTGCACTGCTACCAAAATGAATGATATTCTGTCATTTAGGAATGTGAAGAGGTTATTCTAATACAAGTAGATGCCCATCATAGAAACAAACTGGCTGAGGTCTCAATTTGTTCTACTTACAAATAACATTGATGATGCTGCCATATTTGTAGTTTGTGCCATACAAACTTTTTAAGTCAGTCACTGCTTTCTTTGCAAGTTCATCCTACAAAAAAGATTTTCATTCACCACAAAACATTATCTACAAGCACAATAGAATGAAGAAAAGAGTTATCTTTGCTGGTCTCACCAGCTCTGCCTGGTCCTTACAAGGAGTCCTGGTGTAACCGTAAGGGTAGAGAAGCATCTGAGAGTAACTGTGGATGGAAACAAAGGCTTTGAGGTTCCCATGGGACTTAACAAAGTCCACGATGGCCTTGACCTCGGGCTCTGAGTGAGCACTAGGTCCACGGTACGTCTCAGAGCAAGGATTGTTGCTGGAACCAGCACCTGGGGACAGAACATCAAAATGCTCCTTTGCTGTAATGTACTAGCAGGGGTCAGTGATACCTATGAACTGCAAAAATAAAAAAAGTCCATGAGGCACGTCAAGTGTATCGTACCACTGAAGCCAGCGTCCCAGTTTCTGTTGGCATCGACTCCAACACAAATGGATCCATCGTTGGGCTTCCTCGTTTTGCGCCACATACGGTTCTACATATATGCCACATCAAAAAGAATCACATCACTCACTTCATTACTGGGAACTGTTGTGTGTAACTGCACACACTATAAAACCCTTATATGGGTTAATAACATTGCTTCATGTGTTTATGAATATTTTTGAGAGCTCACAGAAGTGTGTGTGAAATGGAATCCATCAGGATTGGTGACAATCTCTAGGAAAATGTCAAACTTGTCAAGGATGGCAGTAAGAACAGTGTCATGTCCATAGTCAGACACAATCTATACAAAGAAAGCACAGATATATGGGTGTGGCTGTTAAAGTCATATGTTACATATGTACTTGCAAATAGGTTGTATTTCAGTCCTCAGGATGATATTAGTAGAACATTGTGTTGTCAGTAAAAAAGAAAATTGTTAAATTAAACCTTCTTGGCAAACCAGGTTCCACTGGCTGGTGTGACCCACTCTCTGGCATGGATACCAGTATCAATCCAGATACCAGGGCGGTTAGCCCCAGTGCTGAACTGTGTGAGACCAACAAAAAAAAAAACCTCTTAGGAATGAATTACTTATTTCTACATTATTAGTTTCATGTTGTACACCTTCTGTATTTGTTACAGGAATAAAACAATTCCTTTAAAAAAAAAAAAAGATAATTCCCATTGGTTGTGACTTACTTTAAGAACATTCAAGGGACGGCCCTCGTAGCTTTTCCCAATCACAAGTTTGCTAACAAAATTAGGTTTCTCCTGTACTAGCATGTCCATGAAAGAGGTAATCTGAAAATCAGAAGACAATTAGAAATTGAGCAAAAGGTCAAATATCCAGGAGTCTGTGAATCACCTCACATGACTTATCTAGCGCATTTTTATATGGACAGCAAATATTTACCATACTCCACCCTGTAAATTAAAATATGATATGACACTATTTTGAAATAAATATATTAATTAAATATTCTAATAAATAAATAACTGACTAAATGAATGAATGATGCCATTGCACACATTATGTGCAACAAAAGCCAAACCATTAAAATACTTAAATCCTAACCTCACTGAAAGTATGGTAGCTGGCATAGTCATAGCCATCGGTTGTTCTGGGCTGAGAAGCACGAGATTTCATCATCTCTCGTTGTTCCTCGTCCATAAGATCCTAATGTAAAAGGAGGCAGTGATCACCCAAAGCCAAAACAGTTCAGACACTACAACTTCCACCATTTTTGTTTAGGTCTAGTTCCGTACTAGACTTGTGACGAAATCCCACCTGAAGATCATGGATCATGATCTCATAGTGGATCTCGTGGTATCCTAGGAAAGCCCTGACAGCCTGGAGACTGTGGAAAGGAACACGGACATCGACTGCCAAAGAATCATGAATGGGCTCTGTCCAGAAGTCCAGCTGTGCACAACAAAAGCAAGAACATTAGTTAGTGTTAGTAGCATAGTAGACAATCAGTATTACTTCACGTGGAGGAAGAAATTCCACTGGTCGACAACTGAGCAGATCAGTCTAGTATCTTTAGCTAACTCCACTTTTTAAAGGTTAGAATAGATTTGTTGAGTTCTAAAAACTACCAGAAGATTTACCAGAAGATGATCCTGTTTAGAGAGTTCCTTCAGGAGATTGATTTGCACCTCACTTATAGGAGTGATTCGAAGAACCTGGTGTCTTTTAGAAACATATTGGTGTCATCAAGCACACTCGAATAGATAAATAGAAAAATACAAGTAATGCTTTGTTATGGCTAAATTTATTGGACAACCAAATGTAGTGGTCTTTAAACATTTTTGTGAAAATGTATCCATGGCTATTACAAACGTATCAAAAATATCACGCCTGCAATTTTGTCACTTCCACTTTAACATGTGTATTGTCCTGCCAGAAACTTCCCTGTTAATGTAGGAAAGGCAATTTACGACTGCAACCCAATGTGACAAAAACTCTGAAATGTCAGCTTACTCAAACGTACCAAACTGTCTGAAAGACTGCAACTTACTCAATGTGAAATAACTTACCCCTCAAAGGTCTCCTTGCCAAAAACGCAGAGAAACAGAGCGAGCACTATCACGAGCCCCTTCATTTTTTCCTTCCCAAGCTACAACCACTTGAAGTAACAGTGGTATTTTATAGTGTCAGATAAGGTTATGTGACAGCAAGCCTTGCGTGCCACATGGTTTGTTTCCCATACCTTGACCCAAATTTTTTGAACAGGTTAAACACACATGATCTGGTCACTTTTATTCATAAAACTGTACTTATTAAAATGTAAAAGGTAAAAGGTTGATCCTAAACGAGTTCTTAAACAGTTGCACTTTTAGAAGTTTAATAAATATAGAATGATATGATAGTTGATATGATAGTTGATGCATTTGATGTGGATAAGAGTGTCTGCCAAATGCTAAAAATATTGTCTGCTCTTTCATTAGAACTACAATTATTTGAATTTAAATTTTAACTGTTATATTATGTGTTTGAAATATATATTTTTTAATCTCAGTGGAAGTTTGAACTGAATTATCTGGTTCCATCCAAGTTCAGCTTGATCATTTTGAAAGGTTTATTCAGGAGTTAGGTAAACCATTTAATCCAGTCTGATTCAGGTTTTTTTAATTAAGTAAATAATTAATTAATTAATTATATATTTTTTTATCTGACCTCATATTGCAATAAATAATTCAACACATATTTGTTTTGTTGGTGGTGGTGTTGTTTTTAAAAATAAAAACTGAAAGAATAAGTTCATCTCCTTTAACATTTATTTGAAAGGATAAATAGATCTCTCTTGCACCTTGCTTGAAGTTTCTGAGAGAGCCTTCAAACAGAATTTCCTTAATTGAAATACTGCATGAGCATTTTGTTCTAAAGAAAATAAAAAAACTTGTAACAAACTTGAAACGTCTTCTTGGCTGGCCTTTCTCTATGGGTTTACTTTGGACCGTAGAAACCTGCAGAGAAAGCTACAAGCACTCGGGCGCCATGAAAGCACAAATCTTGGGCATTTTAACTCCACCACCTGGAGAAGAGCATGGCTTGTGTTACATTAGAACTGCTGGGCCAGTGTATTTACCAATATATGTTTTTTACAGTGAAACTATGATGGCATTTACTGATAATTACGTACGAACTTTCCTTCGTTAGCGGCGTTGCAATCTGCTTGCGCCACATGCTGGATATGCAAGGTACTTCATGCTGAAAAACCCCCCCAATTCTTTCCACACTCATTGTGCGCAATACAAATCTCGCGCCACAGCTCATTTTGCGCTTAAGCATCGCGTCTCCTGATGCAGAAATGAGCTATGCTCAAAAGTAGACGCTTTAACATTTCGCATATTTCATGTTTTACAGGATGTTGCTATTGCTCATGACGTCATGCATGTGCAGGAGGAAATTACAGTGATTGCACTTTACCATTCCTGTCTTTATTTTTTGCCTTTATATGAGATTGATCGGAAGATTGTCTTAGCTGACTGTATTTGGGGTGTCTTTGGTTAAGCCCAGAAACATTTCACAGTTTGTTGAAACCTAATGTGAATAATTTGATTCAATTCGATTTAATTTTATTTATAGAAACAGGCTGTCTCAAAGTGGATTTACTGGAATACAGATCTACATAACGAATCACTGCTCTGGGACAGTATGTAGCATTTCACATATATTCGGGGTGCTGAATGTTTAGATTCTGGAATGTTAATCTGTCATTGCAAAAACAGAATAGCATAGCATTTGCATCACTCTACCCGTGCATCATTCATTATTCATTTGCATTATGATTTGAAATAAGGAAAAAATTTGTTTCTAGAAAATTATTGGAAAAAGCTTTGTGATTAAACATTGTAAAGGCCAGAACCATAAACCACTGCAACAGTGATCTTCCTCAAGAGTCAAAGCTGGCATAGCTGGAGTCAGCAGGAGTTACTGGCTGAAGAACACAAGGCCTAATCTACTCACTTCAAGCTACTTGCCACCCAGAAAATCCTGGTGTTAAAAAGAGGTAATGGTCAGTAAAAATGTTTGGAGAACCAGAAACAGGCTAATTTAATCATTAGTGAAGGGTAGCATTGCTGAGTAATCAGCAGAGTGCTGAGCTTTGAGGTCTAAATCTCTTATGGTGGTGAGAAAGTCTTACCTGAGCATTCTGGATCATGATCTCCTAGTGGCTCTCCTTATTCCAGGACGTCCATGATCACCTGCACCTTTTCTAATATATAAACTGTGGATGTCATTATTTTGTTTCACCTATATACAGACTCTGTCAAGATCTTTATACTGACTGTGCTGCTGACTTCCATGCTCCTTTTTTGGCCATGAAATATGAATCGTTAGCATCAACAATATAAGGACGTGAGCTGTAGTTTGACAGTCTGTTTCAATTTCTTGACCTTTAAGTGTGCTTGAGCTTTTAGTGATCTCAAAATGAGCCATAAAACCTGGCTAGTATAAGAAAACATTATAAGAGATTTTTCAGGGAAAAAAAAACAATTACATAACCCACACCCCTCTTCTGAAGTCATTTGTAGTAGTGCCCTCCACTGGACTGGTATATTTCTGCACACTGATCATAGCTTTGAGCCAGAGTTTCCAAAGCAGACTAATAGGCTCTTCCCACACCTTGTATCTACTTTGGTCTATAATCAGAATGAGGTAAATGCAATCGCATTTTTCAATGTTTCTATATTTTGTTTACACACACCATAAAACCACTTATTCCAATAATGTGTAAGATGTTAAACTGGAGAAGGGAACTGCATTCCTGTACTGAAGATTTAATCCTGTATAACATCCTAACATATACAGTATATAATGATTTTTCATGCATGCATGTTAGCTTTCATTATTTGGTCAGACTGGACATGCTGTGCAAGTAGTGATGTTAAAAGGTGTTTCCCTGTGTTATCTAGTTCATGTGCAGTCCATAGTGTCTGATAAATTTGCTCTGTTTGTCTCATGCCCTGCCCTTGCAAGTCATCTTGATGGTCCAAGTTCAGGCAGGTTTGGTTAAAATTGTAAAGCCCAATAAACAGGACTAAAAGAGTCTGCCTTTTATTGAGTCAGTGAACAAAAGGTCAGGTCACTTACTGATATAGCTAGGAAACACCCAATGTTTAAAGTATTGGTGTTTAATCTTGTATAACTCATAGATAAGTGTGGGATGTGTGGGACAAACTGGGTAGTTTGATTAAATCCAAGCACAACCTGTCATTATTTAATCTCTGAAGAAAAGAGATTAGTAGACTGTACTCTAAACTAGAGAACAAAATACATCCAGATGTTTCACATAAAAGCTTGGCTGATACAAATGGTGTCCCCTCATAATGGTGGAGTTCTCAACTGTGACACTCTCCACACCCAGCTGAGTAAACCACAGCTTCCTGTATCTATTCAGCACGGACGTCTCTAAGTAAAGTGCCATATTCTATATGTACTGTACTGTATGAGTACA
Source organism: Electrophorus electricus (assembly GCF_041902795.1). NCBI lineage: Eukaryota > Metazoa > Chordata > Actinopteri > Gymnotiformes > Gymnotidae > Electrophorus > Electrophorus electricus. The sequence goes on along the minus strand of NC_137512.1, from coordinate 22,178,660 downwards.
ATATAATTATGTGTGCTTCATAAAAATAAATGGTAGCGTCTCTGTGCACTTTGGACTGTCACATACCTATATGTGAGTAAGTAGCAATCTGAACCAACATCACATTTGTTAAACATATAACACATGTAAATTAAATAAACATTTAATATAGAAAATTAAATAATTGTAATGATGTAATATCAGAAACAATTTTCCATGTGTTTCTGTACATTATAATTTCAATGAACCGTAATTCGAATGCTGAAGGACTGCCTTGGTTTTGATTGGTAGTTTAAACACCCAGGTCGGTTACAATTGGTTGCGAGTCGCACGTTGTGAAATAACGGAAGTGTCCGTGGGTAACAATGAATCGAGTAGAAGTGAAAAAGGGAGGGCGAAAGTGTGAGCTCACTGTCCCCTCTGTCCTGCCTTAGTGCGCCCGTTCCGCTAAACTGACCGGATCAGCAACAACCCCGTGTCTTTGTTCAGATTTACTAAAGGCCGACGATGGAAATCGAGAAGGAAGTGAAAAAAGTAAGTTTGTTTTTGTTTGTTCGTGATGGCTCGTAGTAATTTGCGTTACTTAAGGTAAGTTAGATGGCAACGCCCAAAAGGTATATGGCTATAGCTAGCTGGAGCGGATCTAACAGCGCTGTCGGATTATTATTAATACTAATATTAATAATAATAATAATAATAATAATATTGCACATGAGTATTAAAAGGAAATGTAACCAGAACCGAGTCTTAATCAATACAGGAAACCGCGGCTAACTTTGAAATAATGAGCACTGAGCATAATAAATAATCGCAAATGTTTGGTTTTTTTTTTTATGTGTGTTTCGGCTCTAATAGTTTAACAAATCCGTTCACATTATTGCTTTAGTCACAATAAATAACTGATATTACTGTGGGGGTCTAGCAGAGGTCACATGGCTAGCCAAGACAAAGCTACAATGCGTGCTGCTGTTTTACAAGGTTGCGCGCGTCTGTATGCAACTTGGATAGTTGCGTGATTGGGCAAGTGCCATAAAACATGTAAAAGAACATGGTCGGAAACTGTACATAACTACGAAACCGGGGTTTAAATATGCATCAGGGCCCTCACTGCTTTGGCCGAGGGGCAGGTGCCAGCCAAGCCTACTAACTCACTGACCCCTTCCCACTAGTGTCAGCCAGCTGTCTGCGAATCAATGGTCGTCCTTCACTTAATACAGAAAATTCCCAACCTCAGCCTTCTGAATAGTTCAGTAATTCTGTATTCACCTGGCTAACCCAGTTCTCCCGGGATTGTACTCCCCCCCCCCCCCCCATATTTCTCTGTAATGAACCGAACTGTAATCCAATAAGTTGATTTACGTGTAATATAGACCAGGCCAAAACAAAAACTGTTTTTCACAAGTATGTCTCTCTATATCACTCTCCCATTGTGTGGCTAGTGGAAAATGATATTAGTTTTATGGTCCAGACTTGTAGTAACATATCAGTGTATTTGACTAAACAGAAAATCCTTGCCAAAGTCAGCTTGCTCTCATGGCTGTTGAGAGAATACGTTTGTGAAATATGATGTCATCAAGAAAGTGGAAACGAGTATATGAAGAGAGAAAGCATGAAGCTACCCATTCACAATGTGCAGCCCCCCCCCCCCCCCCCCGACAGTCCATTGCATTGACAGGCTTGGCCATTTACCGCACGATGCCGCAGAACCCAGACACAGACGCCATGAGGGGCAAACGGAGCTTCTTCGCATGTATTCATAGAGACGCAGACATGATTTGAGCCTCCCTGCCTTGTTTACTCCAATGACTCATCCGTCAGTCCCACGGCAGGGTCACTCCTCCATGAGGAAACTGCAATGAGAGGAGGAAAGGACTTGTGTTGTGAGAGCAGAAGGAGAATGCTGGAAGCCTCCAGGCTTGCTGCATATCCTCAGATGCTTGGCCTTATATAGACATCTCCACACTGGGCGCTGCAGGAGTGATCAGGAAGCCGTCATGCGGGAAGATTTTGGAAGCGATCTGCTATTACGACAGCAGAACTGAAAATGGCTCAAACGTATCATCATCAAAGTATGGCAGTGAAGTTCATGTTTTGTCCAGCACAAGCGAACAGAGAGAGAGAGACACAGCCTGTGGAAATAAAATGTTAAAGCCTTCAGTATTCAGCAAACATTGAATATCTCTCTCCTCTTTATAAGCAGGCCTGAATCCCAGTGGGTCTTGCCTGAACTGTTGTGTGGGGGGGGGGGGGGGGACCTGCTATAAAAATGAGATGTCCTTTAAAAACTGTGTGTATGTGCTGACTAGCTAGTGGTACCCTGTGCTTTGTTGGCAGATGACCCTGGGACATGAGATAGGAGCTGGAGCTGCCTGTCTGAAATGCAAGGAGAAGTGTGAAGGCTTTGAGCTCCACTTCTGGAGGTTTGTACAGATCTCCTTCTCCTCCTCCTCCTCCTTCTGTGTTTTTATACACCAGTGACTTTTGCTGCATTCTATGTCAGTCGCGTGTGCTTTGTTCTCACTAAACATTGATGTGTATTCAATCATTCTGTTACTTTCAGACATGTGTAGGGTTTGGATCACTTATTAATTGATATTGATATAGTTATTCTTCTTCCAATGTATGTCACTCTTTATTTTGGATGACATCTGAAGAGAAGCCTGATTCAGGCTTGGCCTGCAATAGGGGGCGTTTATGCCATTGGCTCTGCTTGGCTAGTTTTCCTGAAGGAGACACGGCAGGTGTCAGCGTGCCAGCTGTACCCTGCTTCATCTCCACAGCAGACGTTTTCAGAAGCCCTTCAGACTGGGGAGCTGGTGCAGGCATTGTGACATTCATGGCTCTGCAGAGTCACAGGAAATGACTTTATGTACAGCCTGTGTCCACAGCAGCAGCACTGTGCAGCTCAACCAGCGTTAGCTGCTTTGCTGCACCACCACCACCAGTCCTCCGTATTTAACTATAATTAAATAAGGGCCATAATAAAGTACGAAATGTCAAAAAGGGGCCACTCCTGTAAAAGGTCTCTCTTTCTCTGCTGCATTTAAAACTTCATGTTTCTGCCTATGTGTCCGTCAAATGGAAGAAGAGGATCTAGTCTTACTTTTTATCTTTTAAAGAGCCCACACAGGTGACGACCATTAATGCAGACAACACCTTGTTCGTGATCAAAGAAACAGCACATAATTAAGGGCTGCCAGACTGTCTCATGCTGCCTCTCTTAAATGGATTTTCAAATTGCAAAATATGCACCATGAGTCAACAGAGGCATAACTGAACCTCACTTTGTTTTTCTGGATTGAGTTCTGAGGAGCACATACATGCTGAAGAACTCTGTTTGGAGCACATTTTAAGCCCTGCCAGGGCTACCAAGGTATACGGCCATAGGAGTTCAGATCAGGTGCCATATCATGGGTTACCAGGGGCAGTTTGATTCAGCCACATGAGAGTCTTAATCCTTGCAACTGGTTTGTCATTTTATGTATCCCTAAGTAACTTTAATGCACATGTTTTTCTTGAGAATGATTTGGTATTTCTGTATTTAAAGCACATTGCTCCTCAGCTTTGGTTTTTCCCCTTTTGGCTCATGTTTTACATGCCCAGCAGTACAAACCTGTGATGTATTATTCCAGAGAAATCAGGTTTCACCAGAGTCCACTCTGTCCTGGCATGGATTTTTTTTGCAGGGTTTCTGGTTTATTTCCTTTGTATTTTATGGTTTGTATAAATAACAGATGGATGCTTATCTTATGCTGGTGAAATGGTGTGTAAAATTCCCCTGCAAGTGCAGTTAATTATGCAACAATACCACACGATCTCCTTCAACCTTTGGTCCTTTTTGCTTTTTCCAGAAAGATCTGCCGGAATTGTAAGTGTGGCATTGAGGACCACGATGTGCAGCTGCAGTCGGAGGAGAACCAGAAGGTGGGCCGCCTGTTTGAGGACACGAAGTACACGGGCCTCATAGCCAAGCTGAAGAGAGACGGGGTGCCCACCTATCGCGGCAACCAGGTCACCATATCCATTGCCACCCCTGCCGTTGGCACTGCCGTGCCTGTCCCAGCGGCTGTGACCGCGGCTGTGCTCGTGCCGGGCATTGCCGCCACCCCTGGTGCTCCCTCTGGACCTGCCCATGAACCACCTTCTGGACATGCCCACAGTCCGCCCTCTGCCACCGCCCACGGTGCTTCCTTTGTTCCGGCTCCAGGTGCACATTCTGGCCCCACCCCTGGTGCCCCCGCTGCCCACGCCCCTGGTGCTGGCACTGCCCCTGCCATCCCTGCTGTGATGCCCGCCAGAAAAGATGTGGTCAAAGCCATCACCTACGAGTGGGCTCCCCCTGGGGTTAACCCGAGCTTGGTAAGTGTCTCGGTATGGCAACCACTGGAGGGGCTATTTCACTTTTCAAATGTATTTTATGGTTTGTATAAATACACATTCGATGGGATGAGGTATATGTTTATAAATATGGCTGTTTGCTCCGTGGTTTTTGAAAATGTAACTTGTCCTGTAGAGGTCATTGTTTCACTTCATTTCTAATTGTTTTCTAGTGTCTATACTGTGCCAAACTGGGCATTTATGCTGTCACATTTTCAAGCACGTGGGAGGAACTGGCTCTTTGTCCCTCGTTTCTTTCTCTCTCTCTCTGCCCCCCCAAGTCCTCTCCATAACAAGGCTTGCTCTTACCACAGGCTCTGCGCTACATGGAGCTACTCCCTCCGGAGCGCAGGCCTATAGCGGGCACGCAGGGGGCAGACTACCGCAAGAAGCAGATGGCCAAACAGCTCCCAGAACACGACCAGGACCCGGAGCGTTGCCACGAGCTCTCGCCTGCCGAGGTCCAACAGATGGAGCAGTACGTGCGCAAGTACAAGGACGAGGCCCTGGGGGTCGGAGACCTGACCCTGCCGGAGGAGATGGCCGCAGCCGCCGGCCCTGCTGGGGTGAAGGGTCTTCAGAGTCCAGGCGCTGGAGCCAAGCCCGTGTCCGGAGCTCCGGGAGCCAGGACTGGGCCAGCGTCAGGAGACCAGGCTGTGGCAGCTGTAGGCAGGGCTGGAATGCCAGACGCACCGGGAGCTGGAAACAGCAGTCCTGCTGGTAGCTATGTAAGTGCCACACCCATAAGCTACAGCCAGAGATGGAGATGGCATAGAGACCTCTGATGGCATTGCTGAGTTGGAGGCATTTCAGAAGGGATCTGCATTAAAGTAGGCATTCTGCAAAAATAAGTCCTATTTAAAAAACCCTGGAGGGTTCAGAAATATTGTTACATTTAGGACATGAATGCATGAATACCACTCTTTGGACTAGTAGCAAGAAGATCTGAATAGAGGAGAGAGTTTGTAAAGTTGTCAGCTCATTAGAAGTGTTCACTGAGTTACCAGTTTAATAAGTACACCTACACTATAACTGTTGCTAGGCAATTTAACATGTACCATTTGGTTAAAACCAAATCACGTACAAAAAAAGGCCAATAAGGTTTTGGCACAATGTACACAGGGTGAAGGACTGCAGTGTGCTCAGATAAGTGGCTTGAGATGACAATAATATTGCCAAGAGTGGTGAATTACAACTTGCTTAAAAATGCATAGCAGTCTCATATAACTACACTACAACTACAGCTATAGAGTAGGTTGAAGTACCTTGAAGCACTAGTGCCTGATTTACTAAATTTATTTCAATTTCTTGCTTTAGCTGAATGATGATTTAATAAGCAATATTCAATGAAAATCTAAAATTATAATAGGTGATTCCATTGACAGTTATACCAAATATTCACATATACCTTGTCTCTTAATTTTGATATTTTAAGCATTCATAGGATAGCAATACCTAATTCCCACCACCAGATGGAGCCATCTAATGAGCTATTCTGCACGACATGTTGCTTGTAATGTTCAGATGGCACACGGTCCCTTCTCACAGATTTCCCTTTTAACTGTGAGTGACCTAGAATGAGTCACCCTCTCTGTGCTTCCTAGCTAACTGAATGAGCATTGTCCTTTAAGTGTAGGTGCTCCTAAATTGTTGCTCAGGCACCATATTAAGACCCATCATTTGTTCATTTGTGCTCTGGCTTATTTTAGCTGCCTAACCAAAAATACAATACAAGTAAGAGGCAAGTTAGGAATTTGGGAATCTCTGGCAGGGACATTTATTCTGTACAAACCCCATATTGCCGCCCCCCTCCATCATGGTTTCTTTAGCTAAAGGCAGAAGCACCCCCCCCCCCCCCCCCCGAAAAAGTTATACTCATTCTGTAGTCTGGCATACAACAAGCTTAGAGCAATGACTCTTCTGAAGGCCTGACACCATTTAGGGCTTGAGCTCTCTAACTGAGGACGATTCGTGGCATGTAAGTGTATTTGGTGGCCCTCTGCCTTCCATTGGAACTGATCTCTTCTCTTGTTCTGCGAGCCCTGTGCATGTGAGTGTCCTCGCCCTCCAGGCTGAGTGCCTGCCTGTTGTACCCCCTGCAGATGTGCCACCACTGCCAGCAGGAGATGAGGCGGGGCGAGCCGGCTGTCTACGCCGAGCGGGCCGGCTACGACAAACTGTGGCACCCCGCCTGCTTCGTGTGCTGCGCATGTAAGGAGCTGCTGGTGGACATGATCTACTTCTGGAAAAAGGGCCAGCTGTATTGTGGCCGTCACTATGGCGACAGCGAGAAGCCTCGCTGCGGAGGGTGCGATGAGGTGAGGGCATTTGGTTGTGGGGGAGAAAAGTTTTTGAAGTGGGTTTATAACAGATGTGCTTTGAGCTTTATGTAGTTTGATTGACCTTTGTAATGATCTCCTGAGTTTGTTGTCATACAAATTTTAATTTTGCTTTGTTGTGTGTGTGTGTGTGTGTGTGTGTGTTAGCTCATCTTCAGTAACGAGTACACTCAGGCTGAAGGGCAGAACTGGCATCTGAAGCACTTCTGCTGTTTTGACTGCGACTGCATTTTGGCGGGAGAAACCTACGTCATGGAGAAGGACAAGCCCATCTGCAAGCCCTGCTACATGAAGAACCATGCTGTGGTAAACAGAAACTCACACTCATGCTTGTTTCTTTTTCTCTCGCTCTTTTCCTGTCTGCATGTGTAGTCATGAGATCTAATATTTGACTAACAATTGTGCTGTGAAAAGCTCATTACCAAAATATTTCACTACCAAATGGCCCCAGTTTCCTTCCTTGAGGATTTCATCTGCCTCTGATCAGTGGTGGTGGGGAATAAATACTCATGCCATCTTTTACTGTTATGAAACAAACTTTTCTCTCTACTTCAGCACAACCCCTAAGCGCAAGAGGCTAGGTGAGGGCTCAGCGTGCGCTACAGAAATCATTAGCAAAGGCATTTTTTACAACTTTGTGCTACCAGCAGGAATAGCGTGTGCCAAGCATCCATGTTGGCTCTGGAGCAGGTGATGAGGATTAGGAAAGTGCGAGTGACGTGATGATGAAAGGATGGAGAATAAGAGCGACACCCCCACGCAACACCATTCCTCCCCCCTCATTTGCCCATTTCAGTTGGCTTGTTTGTTTGGGAAGGGCCTAGATGGAAACACATGGCCTGAAATTAAATGTATTTCTGCCTCCGGGGCCAGAAGCATTTGGGAGCACCGGGGGTGGTGTTTGCTCAGATGATGGGTGATATGGCTTAAATGGGCGGAATGAGGAGAAGACGGATATATGAAATGAGATGTATGTTCCTAATGTGCGTGCATGTGTGTTCATGCATGCGTGCGTGTGTTTGTGTGTGCATGCCTCTGCAGCACTGCACAGCGTGTCAGGGTCCCATCGAGCCCGAGGCCCAGCGCGTGTCTTATGGGGAGCACCACTGGCACGCAGAGCCCAACTGCTTCCGCTGCTCCGGCTGCTCCAAGTGCCTGATGGGCCAGCGCTTCATGGCCCTGCAGGGCAAGCTGCTCTGCTCCGTCGAGTGCAAGAAGAAATTCATGACTTCATAAAGGACCCAGCACTGCGGTGCTGTGATTCACGGCCCAGAGCCCCAGAGTTTCAGAATACACTGTCATTAATAATAATAATAATAATAATAATATTAACTTTCATCTTTTAATAAGATCTTCCAGGGCAGTGTATTTTGCATACGGTGGCCTGGAGGTAATCAGCAGTACAGTAAAAGTCAGTCAGTCAGGGAAGAAGGTCCTCTGTAGTAATAGACCAGTCTCTGCCTATAGACTCTCTACTCCCATCCCATGTCCCAGCAGGTCACATGGGATGGACAGGTGGACTCTGTTCTGCTATGGCTGCCCTAGGACAGCTTAGCCCAGTATTAGAACCTCTAAAGCAGTGGTCCAGGTCCATATTTTCAGCTAAGCCATTTAGTATTCTTCTCATTTGAGTCTCTCTTTTGAGTGCTATTTTCCCCCTCTCTGATCACTGAAATTGCACTTTATTTAGTTTTCTCACTTCCCCTGATTCGTAACAAAATAAATAACTAAAAAAGTAAGGGTTGGTGTGCTTTTTTTTTTTATTAGATGAAACTGCGTTATCACATTACGAAGTGTTCTGGAATTCATATGCTCTATCGCGGTTGTGCAATTAATATTTTATTACTTGCAAAATATCTTCACAGATGCACTTTACAGTCGTATAAAGGACTATAATTAGTCCCTGCCCCGGCTCGGCAGGGTTCCGTGCGTCCTTGGGGTCGCTCGTGCTGCGGGGTAATACCTTAGCTATTCCGCCACTGAGAAGTATGTGGCCTAGCTGGCGTTCATGGAAAAAGGCGAGCGCGATGCAATGGGTTTTCACGCAACTGGAAACCTGCACAATTCCAGGAAGCCCGGTGGTTATGATGTGCTATTGTTGTTGTATTTTGTGTGTAATGGTAGCGAGTTTTAAGTTTGTGACGCCATTACCTCCGTGTGCTGCACTCCGAGGCTCGCCCCTGCTCAAGCCCTTTCAGCTCTCCCTACACTTGGGCGGTTTAACAGGAGGGAATTCTTTCCCTCGATGTCATCCTCCTCGGGCAAATTTGCATGGCGCTTTCCATGCCAAGCGTGGGGCTGGGGCTGGGGGGTTGTGTTACAGTGTGTGTGGCGTTTTAACTGAGTTTGAGCAAGGTTCGGGCTTCACCCAGTGACCCCTCTTCCCCTGATCCGTATCTGGCCTAAATGAGTCAACGATCCACGGTGCGCAGAAACAAAGACGGGAAGGTTCGCAAGGGCCTCGTCTCCTGTTTCCATTACAGATTTCCCCACTTTGGCATAGGGTGGAACGCAACCGGCTCGGTTGGTATTCGAGCCTAAACCGTGGTTCCGCCGAGCGAAGCCGGAGCCGTCGTCTGGGACTTAAACCAAGCTGATCACGAAGACCGTTTACAAGCGTATACAAGCTTCTCTTAAACTCTCCCAGCTGTGTCAGTTACGTGGATTGCGGTCAGACTGGCAGACCAGCTACGAACCGGTCCTAGTACTCGACTGATTTTATTGCTGTTTTCACTTAAAACGAATCGTTAACTGCTCCTTTTGTAGTGGTAATGGAAATAATATACACTTGTCCGAAACCATTTTGACAACACATGATATAATCGACTGCATTATCATTATGAAAGAAGCAGGTGGCTGTTAATTAAATGAAGGCGAAGGTTGTACTTATTTTAATTAAACTCTCTGCAGTGCCATTCAGTTTAAATAGACTTGTGAATTCGTCACACTACATTCTTCCTTTTACAAAAACCTGCCTTACCTGTCCATTGTTTTTGCCAAGTACAGTTAGTCCTGTAGGGGGTGCTCTTCCGCACCCATGAAGTAATTCGACTTATCTGCGTGTTTGTCCAGTTTTAGAACTTCATAGCAGGTCCACAGACACCTGCTAATTAAGAGAGACAGGAACAGCAAAACACCTGGCGCCTACTGAGAAATGCCAAAGAAATGTCAGCAGCAAGAGAGGGAGACAAAGAAAAGGATGGATACCACATATCCAGAGAGAGAGAGAGAGAGAGAGAGAGAGAGAAAAGGAAGGATACCACACATCTAGAGAGAGAGAGAGAGAGAGGGAGTGAGTGTGTGTGTGTGTGTGTGTGTGTGCTTGACACATGTAAGTGCACCGTCAGACTGACTAGGAGCCCATGGCGAAAGAGTTAGAGTGTTTGCTGTATTGCAAGACTGACTTTGCAACAGCACTTATACAAGTATTGAAACTTGGTAGGGAGTCTAATGGAATGCTGTGCAGCCTCCTTTTATCTTTCCAAAGCACCCTTCACCCCTCGGCTCTCTGTAAACTGAAAACAACCCTCTTGTCTCATGGAGTTCACGCGGTGATTATTCTGGAGTGGGAGTGACCCTGAGCTGAGTATTCCCCGTGGATGAATGATGGGGGGTTTTGGACATGATGTTCTCGCCTGTTTTCACCAGTGCCGAGCTGTCCTGATCTGAAACTGTGGTGCAGTGTTTGCCCCGGGCTGTTAGGGATGACTCATTCCGACCGGCTCTCGTCTCTATTGCCTGGACTTGCTCACTGATCATCCATGCAGAGACCTACAGGAAAAGCCTGGTTCTACTCATGGGGCTTCTTCTATTTGTTACCATAACCTGCATGATCACTTTTTCCATTGTTTTATGTTTGCCCCATCACTCTGACATCCACCCACCTATGTCTCTTTTGCGCCCCCCCCCCCCCCCCCCCAGCCAAGCAGCTGTTTGATGAACCACACCCAGTCGGAGAAATACCTGTCTCTGTACGTGGTCTAGGAATCGAAGCTCATGTGTTATCCAGATTCCTCGCAAATGATGGGATAAGAATTGGAGTTTAAAAAGACTCTTGGCATTATCACTAGCAGGGAGAGCATGGAAAATAAAGATTTATTATGAAATATATTTATCTAGGCAATGGAAGAACATATATGCATAATGGATTATATGAGAATTCCATGGATATCAGTCAATAGAGTTAATAAAACATGTTTGTGATGTACTGTATTTTTTTTTTACACATTCTTTAGTGTTTTATGAGGTAGTGGCTCACACAGTGCTGCATGTAACTGCTGTTCTTACGTTAATCTATATATCAAATTCTGACAGTTGTGATAGGATAAACACTAACTAACATTACCTTTTGTGCCTTCTGGCATTTTAGGGATCTGGTAATGGCTGATGTAGTAGTCTGCAGCCCTGAGATGTATACGTGTCTCTCCTCACCTGAAGATACGATCTGTGATGAGCATGGCGATGAGTGAGAGGTCACCAGGCAGTGTGGGACAGCACACAGGGCATTGTGGGTAGTGATGTAGGAGGCCCTAAAACCAGGCCAGCACTGAGGAGCGATTGGAGGGTGTTCCCTGTGTCATAGCAACAGCCTCCGCTTATGCACGATCAGTCAGGGCTCCTCCCAGGTGTCGATCATGAAAACATCGTTTTTCAAGGCAGGTATATGATACTTTAAACGAAAACATATTTTAAATTATAATTGCTAAATTCTATCTTTAAATGATAAAATATACTTAAAAATACTATATTTAAACACTTCTGAGTCAATATAGGACAGTCTGGAGAGAGGTCATTATGAGATTTTACTAAAATATGAGTGCATAAGCAAGCTTTCTGCGCAGCTGCCTGATTGGTCCTGGTGTAATGTGTTTTTGCTAAGCGTTTTTCCTAGCATGTGGACAGCACTGTGAGTGCCCACAGGTCTCATCGCTATAAGCAGTCGCAGCCACTCTGCTCCCTCTGCCTGCTCTCCTAACTGTTTCCCTTTCCTGCCATTGTACAAAGCTCTGTTTCCCTCTGCACACGCTGGAACAAATCATTCACGTCCACTAGAGCACAAAGCTAACCGGCAAACAGATCCTGGCAAGAAATCGCCCGTGGTCAGACAGGCATGGAATTGTAGCGTGGGGTATGTATGCACTGGGATGTAATACACTACAGAGTGCAGTATTGTGATATGTAAATATGTAAAGTTCATTTGTTGTCATGATCTGTGGTGTTCCTGTTACAGTGCTTGTGCTGCTCTGTGCCTATTGGGCTTGATTTAGCCTGTCCTGAACATGTTGACTTCCTGTCGTCTGCTCAGGACTCGGGACAGAAAAGGGAAGGTACTCTCTTCAGCCCACAGCCTCGACCAGTGACCAGTAGATGGTAAGGAAACGCCCACCAAGCTGCGTGATGTTGCATGAATAAACGGATTCTCTCAGAGTCCAGCTCCCCTCCCCCATCATCTACCCCGTGTGCGTGTGGACTTCTGCCATTTGACTCACTTTGGCAAAGGACATTGACCCCTCATTGGAAGCAGATGTAAAAAATGTCCAAATTAAGAGAATATCCCATGGGAGAAAGGAAAATCTGAGGAGAAATGTCCCTTTATGTGTACCATACACTCGTCCTTTTCAAGTAAGAAAGCACCCATTGTGCACTTGAATGCAAAACACCTAACCTGTCCTACCGTGACATGTAAATAGATTTATATAATTTCCTCATTTTGATGACAAATACATAAATGACTTAAATTTGTGTAAACAGACCCAGAGCTGAGTGTTTGTCGCTCAGTGTGGTACAGTATTCATTATAATAACTAGCTGCATAAACTCCGCAGCCCCCTGGAGGGGAAAACGTTTATGACACCTTTAACTAACTGTTACATGAGTAAGCCCTTAACCCTAACCTTGCCCCACCGAACACGTGAAGCATTTGAAGTATAGCTTTAATAAGGTATTTAAAAACTGTATTAAAAAGTAGCACATTATACCAGACTGTCCACAGTTTGCTGGGTGTGCAGACAGAGGCCCTGCCGCTGTGCTGGCCAGCTGATGCGGAATGATTCATGGGCTAATGAATGTCCCAAGTCTGAGTCTTGGGCTGCCTTCTATGGTCATGGATTTCTCCTCTCGTGAAGTGGAGCTGGGATTTCAGGCGGCGCCGTCCCTGCGTAACAGGGAAGGGAGCTGTTTCTGGTTACAAGAGAGGTGAATAATGAGGGGTGTGGCATATACACACTAGTGCCTCTCGCACACTTTCATACACAACAGCATTTGTGATTGCAGGATTGACAAGATACAGAGTCTTTTAAATGTATGTATATGTGTGCAAGAGCTTTTCTACGTGTACGAAAGAGCGAGCAGAATATACACGCTGTACAGTAAAAGGCCATTAGGGCCACAGTATTTACATAACTTTCTTGTGCTGATAACCTTGGTCTCTGCTGTTGCTCTCCCCGAGCTTATAGGATCTGTTTCTCCACAGCGTGGGAGGAGGGAAATAGTGAGTCGGAGCTGTGCACCGCCTGAGCTATGAAATTCTCTGGAATGCCATGAGAGGGGATTCCGTTCAGGATGACCCTTCTCCCTCCTGCTACTGCCTCTCCCTACTGCTGGCTGACATCACCGTGGTATCACCTCACCACGAAGGACTGTGGGGGCGGAGGTCAGAGACTCCTGGCTCCGTGCTGGATGGCCATTTCTCACCACCCTTCTCCTTTTCCACTCCTCTATGTTTTCCTGGGAAGAAGAAGACGGAAAAAAAAATCCCATTTCACAAGAGAAAGCGAGTGTTGCACTGATGGCAAGCATGTGAACAAAACAGGGAGACCCCTATCTCTCTTTTTGCTGTGATAGGTTACAAAGGGATGGACTGGGTGTCTCAGTTGACCTTGTGTTGACCCTTTGACCCTACTCAGAAAGTAAAAGCCTAGTCAGGTGCAATGTTAGTTCTACGGCCGAGAGTTCAAATTCCTCTGCAATTCCTCTGCAGTGCTCCAGCAGTCAATAGTCCGGAATACCACACAATTGCTCTGTTCTTGCCAACTCTTAGCTGGGTCATCAGCAGGGTCACATATGCAGAACAGTGTGGCTAGCAACGTCCTCCAAATGCACCCGACTGCCCTGTGGTGCTGCGTGAGCAGAGCGGTAGGAAGGGTGGCCTCTCCCCCCTCATGACATGAAGGAAGCTCATGCTTAGCGAACCCTCACCTAGTGCTGCCCTGGTCATGGAGTTTTAGCACTTCAATACTGAGGCCTGAACACATCTACCAAATACTGTGTGAGTCTGTAATATTCAGGCTATGAATCCATTTAGGTAGTGAAACCTTAGTGAAACTCTAAGCCCTGAAGACCAGGATAATGGGAATGATTTGAGCATGCATTAAACACTAACTTTTTTTGGAATCCCTTTAGGCTGCATTTTAGGTTGTACAGATACAGGGACTATAGGTAATGTGTTTGATAGCCAACCTCCAGTCCATTTGTCACTGGTTAATTTCTGACTACAGGACTACTGCTGCGATGTTATTTTGGTAGAGGGAAATTCTCAGCACAGCAGCAATACTGACATGGTAGTGGCATGATGCTGAGATACTGAGACAGTGTGAGAATGTCAGGCAACACAGTGCTGCTGAAGTATTTACATATCACTGCTGGGTTTAGAGAGGCCTGCCAGCCACAACGGTCAACACCAGTTCTCTTGTCACCAGCTGACCAATGATGAGCCTGGAATGGCCTAACACACAAAATGTGCATGACAACAAATGTACCACTGTCTAACTTCACATCTGTGAGTTATTTCTGATAAGTAAATTGTTTCGAATTAGGTGAGTGGTGAATATACCACATCCAAACTCCACATTCGTCAGAACGTTTGTCTTTTAGAACATGACTAAATATACAATATAAGAGCCTACAGGCAATAGACATGCCAGAACAAAGAAGAGAATCCTCAACTCCACAACAAAAGCATGTGTGGGATTGCTCCCTGGTTTCTTGGAAAAGTAATTAAATGGATGCGATTATCTGATTGCTAGTGCAGCTTTCCAGGGCATGATCTGTGGGCATGGTTTTGTGATTATGGCTGGCTTGCTCCAGCTGACCTGCTCTGTGTTCCCGGGAACCTCACTCACATCTTGTGTCTGCAGAGCTGGTCCGTGCTTGCTGGAGGAATGTGTTTCTGGGAATGTAACCTCGGCGCTCGAGCCAGCACTGCTCCGACCAAGTCTCAAGAACAGCGAGATCCTCGTGCACACCTGCTGGACATGTGTCTGAGTTCTGTTGTCACCCTGCTGTGTTTTCAAAACTTGGTATTTATGTACTTAACTGGGCCTAATGGTTTGATAATGGAGAAGGCTGTTAAATAGAATTATGCAGGTTATTGGCAAGAACCTTGCATTAAACAAAATCCATGAAAAATCTTTCCAGGGTGTACTATGAAGTTACTGATGCATGCTTTGGCCACACATTACAAGAGCAACTGGGATGAGCTGTGCTCTTTTAAAACTAACTACTTTCTCAGATCAGAGAGCCAGGGTGTCCATTTTATCTAAGCACAAGAGTTCACTGAGGATCCATGGTGCTCTCTGTGTGTATAGCTTTCAGTTTGCCTCCACTCATGTTTAGGTCTCTGGCTTTGCTGTATTAAATACTATGAAGCTGTGCTATTTGGGTTTGTTGAATCGGTTAAGGCATACATATCCCAGAATACTTTGTTACATTTTTCCTCCCACTTTGGGAATGTACATCTCTGAAAACAGAATGCCAGCGTCTGTTCCATGGTAAAACGTACTGATAGCATTCTCTGTAATGTTTTCAAAGGACATGAACCAGGCAGATAAGTCAACTGTGCTGAATTTTTTTTTAATTCTGAGGTAATGCTATACAAGGCATGGATGTATCGAGAAAGGGTTCCACAGTCTCTCAGTCATCCTGCATCTCTCACTCCTTTTTCCCTTTACTTCACCTCTGACATACCCCACTGCAGCTGGAAATACGTACAGTGTTAACTGGCAGTTCCCTCTGAAGAATTATTTCAAAATACATTGTGTTGCTGTTTATTTATGCATTGATGCCTTTGACAGAAAGCTGAAACTGCATCATAGTTGAATCTTCCAATAGGACAGTGATCCAACGCATGCTTCCAAATCCACATGAGAATGGCTCGCAGACTCAAGCTTTTGCAACAATCACCCCAGCCTTCTGAGAAGTCCCCTTTGTATTGTCCCACCTCATCCAGCCTTATGACAGACTTAAGAGAAGAAGTGCTGTTATCTTGAACAAGGGATATTACCCAGAACATTAAATACAGGTTTGCCAGCGACTGTGACGAGTGTTTTTGAGGAAAAATTGTTTTTACAAACATTTTTCTTGAGGTAATTGTACCTCCCTGTTAGATTAGATTTCATGTATATTTTTCATTTGAGATAACACTGATGAACAACTTAACACCACCTGTACCTAGACCAGAGAGCTCTGGGGAACACTGTATATAGTTTGGGTTTGTCAGAAAGGGGAAGGACTGTTGTTTGTTACTTGACTTACTTATGTCTTTCCTCAATACATTCCCCTTTAGTAAGCCCAGCCAGTGCGAGACATGACACTCTGTGTGATTGAGAAAACCTGTTTCACCTCATCTGTCAGTGAACAGTAATCACCCTGGACTGTTAACATTTCTCTCATTCTAAAAGCATGAGAGCATGAATAAAGAACATACCCCATACCACTATTATCATTCTGGAACATGAATTAAAGGACAATTAATTGTGGAATTTGTTTCGCCAGCACAGCTTTTGGTATTGCTTTTGGGCCAGCCTCTGCTCTCCGAATGTCAAACTGTGCCATCCATGATTATTCTGGTGTCATATGGCAGATTCCAGGCCGGACTGTGAATCTGTTAACTGGAAAGAACAGTCTCTACCTCTAGGCGTCAGCTGTGGTTTGTGTGCGTTTCTGTGGCAACGATTTGGTAACAGCATTGCAGCAGAATAAGAAACCTCTGTGGAAGCTGTTTCGCTGTGAGCAGAGAGAAATGGTTCTCTTGGGGTTTATATTTCCAAAATCTGTCAACATGCTGTTGCACAATAATGGTGGAATGATATGGAATTCTGATGACTTGATCTTACTTATTTCTAAATGACCTTCTTCAGATTACTTTCCAGTCACCATTACTACATTATTCAGCTACACCAGTAACCACTACTTTGAAATGAATTGTGTTCTGCCAACTATGCTCTGTCAAACGCCCATTCAAATCTACTACCCAATTAGACAGCAGGTGCTTGGCTAGCAGAAGGTAATAGATTTCCTCCCCCTTGTCTGAGCAGGCTCTGAGCGTGCTCTATCATATATAAGATGTTGACAAACCTCAGCAAGGCAGAGCCCTTATCCTGCCTATACTGCTAACCTGTGGCTGTTTGCTGATTTGAGTGAATCCCTGGCTGAGCAAATTGAGCCTTCCCTAGTAGAGTTAGCCAGAGGTAGAGGCCGGGCTCTTTCCCACATGCTTGCTGCCACGGCTCCTGCAGAGGGCCTGTGGAAGCAGCCTGGCCCTGCGGCTCACACTCGCCTCATTCACTGCTTGTCTGGAAAATTCCTCTCCCGAACGCCTCTGCTTTTTGGAGGGATGGGTGTGTATCCATGTGAACCTGCAAACACACACATACACACACACACATACATACATACTCATATACCCTCACATAAAGACACAAAGCGCCCTCACACACAGACCATACCCACTATGGACAAGTATATAGATGGTAGGGCAGTGCCTTGGAATGTTGTTGTGCATCTTTCCATAATGAAAAACTTTGATGCTGTGGACAGAGAGATATTTGTCCCGAGTGTGCTCCTGTAATATTGTTTATTTTATTAAAAATAAATGATTTGTGGACGGTGACATGACATGAGACAGTAATGCTAACATTGGACAAAATGTAGTTACTGGGTTGTAGAAAGCATAATCGGAGTGTATGTACTATGAATGTGCGAATAAAATACATTCACTGTTTCCAGGAAAACGTCAGCTTTAAACTTTCCCAATCGTTTTGTCTCTACAGTTTGGTCGGGCCTGGCCATTGTTCATGCAGACACATCAATAGCTAAGTCCTCTCTCTGTCCAAGAGTTTGCTGTCCTTCCATGTCATAAATTTTAAGAGCTCACAATGAGCTCCAAGGAGTGCAAGCAGACACGGCATGGTATTTGGTATCTTTGCTACTGCCCTCAGCAGTCACTTAGAGAGCTGCTACTGCACAATTATAAGACTCAGCAAGCTAAACACACATCTCTGTTTTCTTATGCCATTGTGTTATCTCACTGTGTACAACAGGATTGGTGTGCGTGTGTGTGTGTGTGTGAGTGTGTTTGTGTAGTCTGAGAAGGAGAAGAAAAATACAGAGAAATATTTTTAAAGCCATATACAACACTTTTTAAACATCTTCCAGATGTAATAGGCAGATGCTTGCTTTCGAAACAAGGTTTGATTCATATCACCACACCCTTGTGAAGCCTACTATATTTTTTTTTTTATGTTTTGTACTGACATTCCACAGATTCCATCAGACTATCCCCTTTTAGAAATAAACAGCATCAGTCACTGTAGAAAAAGAATTAAAGGTTTTAGGAAATCATTAGAATAGAGAAGAGTTTCCTCTGTATGGAATAACAGATATTGGAAGTATGGAAATTGGATAAGATACACAGAGAAGTACTTCTTGATTATATGCCCACAAACAAGTATGCACACATATATGCACACACACATGCACATGTTGGATTTGGTGGAAATCAGGGAACAGTCCCCTTAGAAAACCTCAAATGCTGATCTGGATTTGATGCTGGGTTTTGATGTGAGATCATTTAAGCAGGAGCTGGAACTGCCTTGCTGTTTCTAATGGGCAGAGCTGGAATCCAGGAAAAAAACACTGCAGTGATGGAAAATCCTAAACAAGTTATTGCTTACTTATCCACTGACTTCACTTTTGTACCCATTCATTCAAAATGCACAGATTACTTTCTTTAAAAAACTTCCTAAACAAAATTCACAACAAAATCAAGCCTCTTAAATGCAGGTGTCAAAGAAAACGAGCCAGATTCCTGGAAGCTGGGAATCTTTGCTTCCCTTCTGCGTCCTTTTCTTTGCTTCTTGCCCCATGTGCGGTGCCAGCTCTGACCCCCTGCACTGCCTCTGATTTACCACCTTCCCTCCCATCTCCACAAAGTGCCCGCTGCCGAAGCTTAATGGGCCACCATATCTTCTGTTGCGCCTTGTTGAAACGTTTCTCAGCCGTTTCGTCATCTCGTCTCCCTCTCTTGATAAGCCCATACACACTTAAGTGTTACAGGGTGCCAGGACCGGCTGTGCACTTCAGTAGCCGTCAGCCACGGTTATGATTTGCCGGCCAGCCTCTCTCCGAGGGATAGTTTTAACGTCGTCTGTTCAAAAACTCATGCCGTCATTTCCTTGAGCTACCATGGACCGCACAGGAACACAATGTGAGCCAGAGGATGAGGGCGTGTCCCCATGGGGACAGAAGAGCAGAGATTTATGTTCTTAATTCCAGTTGTGCGGTGGACTTCCATGTTCAGGAGGAGGAATTACACCACGATAGAAGAAACAAGAAAAGCCAAGCATTACCCCCCCACACACACTCCCTCCTCCAGGCTACTCCTCTACAGCCCCACACAACCCGATCCATCCAGTTCACACAGAAAAGCAGGGATGTCCTCAGATAATTTTAGCTCACTGACATCACTTTATAATAATGCCCAACATCTGTTTCTCCTTTCCCTTCCAGCAGACACAATTGGCCGTATCACAGTGAGCCCTTTGTCTCCGAGATCAAACATACAGCATGCGTGTTTCTGGGGGAGTGCACTACAGCAGGAGTCAGCTACAGGCCTACGCATGTGCTAGGAATTCTGCCCAGGGAATTTCAGAATTGCTCCACTAAGAGGCTGCTAACTACCCTTAAGACGTAATATCTGGCTAAATACCCTAAATCATCACTTCTGGAGGTTACCAGCATTATAGATTATCATAGCTGTTATGGGGAGTGTTCAAAAAGTTAGATGTATCATCTTATGGTAATGTTGCTTTCAGTAAACCAGAACCAATGCGGCTCCTGGGGCTTCGTAAGAACCATGTGCCAGGCACTTCTTCCAGTGTCCCTTCTTGCAGTTACCATGGGTCAATAACTGAATCAGATACACATGTAGATGAGTCTGTTACCACTGTGTGAATTGGGGTGTGTGCAAAAGTTAGTTCCCTAGTACTTCTGAATGCTGCAGAGCAATGACTGAGATCAAGTCATTCTCAACACTGCGCTACCATGTTTAGACCATGGTGTCTTAGCATTTGACAAGTGCAGGAGTGTGCATCAGGATCCAGAATGCTGCAGAAGACTTGCATAATGTCAGCAGGCCATTAAACTGTACACTACACATCAGAGAGGATCTCCCTCTCCCCGAGAGCTCACATTCATCAGTTTGAATATCCTGCCTGAAAATACCAGAAGGCAAGAGTGGGTTATCCCAGCACTGCGTTATGGGCTGAGCTGGTGTTGCCACAGAAACTCTGAAACTCTGGTCTGTCCATAGGAAGGGACAGCCAGAACTGTGTGTTTGGAGAAGGAGGGAGTTTGAAGTTGTGGGAGTTTTTGTTGTAGTGTTCCTGTAAGCTAAACACTCTCTGCTCTCTGTCTCTTGTTCTTCTCTTTACTCATTCACAAACCCTCTCTCACATACTCTTCTTACTCATGTCTCTCACTCTTGCTTAATGTTATATGAATTGTGTCACTGTATAGGTTTGTGTGACTATATACAAGTTTCATATCCAGTGTAGACATTTGTAAGAAGTTCAGGCAGATCTCCAAGAAATGTCTACCGTCAAGCCTTCTCTGTTAGTCAAAGAGCATGGCTTACAACATGAAAGCAAACCATACCCCTTCCTGTGGTCAGGGTCAACAATGTATTGTGTTTACTGATTCCTGCTATTCAAACACTGGCCATCATCCACCTACATCGTCATATCTCCACACTTCCCTTCCCATGTGAGTGTTTGTTGACACTGGGAGACATTTTTGCCTGTCCTTTTCACTCACTCCTTCCGCTGTACCATGCACTTCGCTAAAGTTTCCTCTCCTCTCTTTTATGGGAGGTTTGACTGTGCAAGTTCCTGCTATTCTACTCTGCTCTCTAATAAACAGTCCAGAGAAAGAGCATCTCCCATTTGCCCCATTTGTGGCTGAAGGGAACTTTGTTTTTCGAGGCAAGAATGACTCACTCGCCCCAAACATGGGGGGAAAAATGGCCCCAACATTTTCCCTTGATGGTGTGTGCTATGCTGACTGTGGGACATTGAGAAAGACAGTGTATACATGGGCATTCTGGGTCTAGATGTTATTACATATAGGTGCCTGGAAGTAATTGTCAGGAATGTGTATCTCTAAAAGCCTGTGACTGGTGCTAATGGGTGCGAAACTTAGATAAGAGAGATATCCCGAGGGTGAGACCCCAGGTGATAAAAGAGACACTGTCTACTTCATTCTGATTCAGCCTGGAGTGTGTTTGTGTGTGTTTTATTGTATCTAGGCAAAGGCGGCCCTTGAGTTTCCATCATTCGGCTTGGAGCAGTACTTTCCTGAACACCGGCCAGGAAAATGTGTGCTGGCTTGGCAGCGGGGCTGTGGGAAGACCATGGGGCAAAGCACTGGGGGACTTCTGAGGCACAGGACTTTATATAGCCACATGGGCCCTTGGGACACCTTCTTTTGTTTAAGTGGAACGAGGGAGCCTCTATACCAGAACCCATACAGTGGAAGTTAAAAGAAGTTACAAAGAAAATGCTAGTAGTAAAAAAAAGAAAAAAAAAAAAAAGAAAACAGAGTGTGAAATGAATTCGCCACTGAAAGATGAGAGGATATGATTTGTCACTGATCAGTTGTACCACTGTTGTGGGCTCCTGTTTCTCTGGCATGCATATATTGTCCATAAGTTCAGTGGTCCAGAGATGGAAAGGTGAATAGGTGTTGTTGTTGTTTGGAGGTCTGGGCTTGGCTGGATGTGCGGAATGTTTCATTTCCATGTGTTCGTCCCCTGGGATCGAGCGGCTGGAAGCTGGAGATAAGACCTTAATTTGTGTTCGGCTGCATAAAGAGAACACATGGTATTTCCCGGCCTTTATTAATTAGCGACCTTGTTCAGAATCTGGTTCAGGAGTTTGGCCAGGCTCACTGGCCCCTCCTTTCATTCCCTCTCTTATCTACCCTGCATAGCTTCCTGGAGTTGAAGACGAGCACTCACCAAGGCCTATCTGCTCACACGGTGGAGACGGATGGCAGGAGAGAGAGAAGGATCATGAGCTCTTAAACTGATGTTGGTTTCATGTTGCATCAGAGATATAAGTGGAAAGTGCACTGCGACTGGTGTTCTGTTTGCTTCGATAACCAAAGCATACATGGACATTAGACTGGGAGGGAGAGCAGCTCTATAGTAGCATCCTACTTATGGCAGGAAATGATCATTAGAGAGAAGAAATGCTGTCTTCTCCCCTTAACGGCAAACAAAGTGCTCTTACATAGCAATGATCTTTCGCAACGTGGCACATCAAGAGCAAAAGCAGTCAGTGCTTCAAACCTGTTGATAGTATGACAGCTGACAGATATAGAGACCAGCACTTAATCATATGGTCCTAAGGACTGCTCATGCTGTCCTTGGTTTCCAAAGCATTTATTCAACATCAAATCACAGTGTTCTCCCAACTTTGGTCTTGCACATGCCACACTTCAAAATGTTTACAGTAACAATAGCCTGACCCACAGTGCACAATGCTAAAAACAAATGCAAATTGTCTGCAGGTCAGGTTTTGCTCCTTACAGACTGTAATTCAAACTCAGAAGCACCATGGCTGATTGTTGTTATAATACTATCTAGCAAAGTCCATCATCCCAACTCAGTAAATACCTGAAAAGTTACCTCCTTCTTAACCCATCTGAGAAATGATCCGTCTCCATCTCTCTCTTTCAACTCCAACGCTGTGCTAAGATCATGTCCACATTATTGTGCCTATGAGTAAAATCGACCATGCTCCTGTGCTCTTGCAAAGCAATGGACCTATGTCTCGAACAGTGCATAATCTTTAACTAATGTACACAGGCATCACTCAGAGGTCAGTAAGGAGACACAAAGCTGTGCCATGCTTTAAACAGATGCTATGTTTTGGCTGCCATAGCAACTCTATATTTGACCCCTCCCTGTTTTTTTTTTTTCTTTCTCTCTCTCTTTCCCTGCTGAATGGACCGTTCAGGCACCCCATGGTTGGAGCAGGGCTGTACTCCAGCCAATGGCAGCAGGGCTGTACACCAGCCAATGACTGCACAGATCACACAGGCATGTAAAGGCCCAGCCCACCTCTGCTGCATGGCAATTCAGCAAGGACCAAATGAACAGCAGTCGAATGGACAAACTGAGTTACATTTCTCTATTTTCCACTCTAGCTGATCACTTTTGGTTGGGCTTATGTAGTTTAATGAGGTTTAAGGTTCCATGATTCAAACAATCTTAATGTGGAAGGAAAGCTGAGCATTTCCATCTTGCTGGGTTCGTGTGGCTCCCCAAATCTCCTTAAATGGTTTTGGGAGAACCAAAACAACCAGTCTCACAGTTAATATGGAAACAGTGTTTCCATCAAAAGGGGAAAAATGGATTCCATGCACTCACTGTTTAGAATTCCACAGCTGAAAGTCCCTGTAGAGGTTCTTTTCTTGCTCTCTGGATCTAAGATCAAGCTTAACTGAGGAGCAGAACAGACATATGGCTAAAAATAGGCTATAGCTAAAAATACATGGATCCTCCCCACCCAAATACTCACACCATGTGCAGTTCATCGAATGTAGCTGACATGTAGTAGACCCTGTGGCGAGGCTACTCTGGCAGAGGGTCTAAAAGTGATTTTACAGATATGTTTGGCCACTTTATTTGTCTTTGTCATAAGGGATATAACACATGAACAAAAGGCCCAAAGAAATCGAGATTTGGCAGTCAGGTTAAGAGCAAATGCCTCTGTAATCTGAACATTCGATGTGGCTTGTCTCATTACACTGAATGATTTCAATGTTTGTATAGCTTTAATAGGATTGAAACTTGGTACATGTTCTTGCTTGTCAGTTTGCTAACAGATGGAAGATATGAATCTGTAATTATAAGATAACTCTTGATTAGCTTATACATTTACATTTACATTTACAGCATTTACGGCTCTTATCCAGAGCGACTTACAAAAGTGCTTTGTCCTTTACTCATAGAATATATCCTAGTGCAGTACAGTAGGTTAGAGTCCAACATACCAATGAACTAGAATACTGTAGAATACAGGGATGAATGCTGATACCTAGAAGTACAAAATACATGAGGTCTATCTTAAACAATGATAAGTGCAATAAACAAGAAGTGCTAGAGTTTGTTAAACAGCATAATAAACAATACCCTACAATAAGTATTAATTTAGTCATGGAATATGGAAGCAGGGTCAGTTGTCCTTTAAATATTCTGCAAATAGATCAGTCTGCGTTTGAAGACTGCAAGAGACTCTGCTGTTCGGACAGCAAGTGGGAGTTCATTCCACCATCTTGGAGCCAGGACAGAAAATAGTCTCGATGCTTGTCGTCCATGAAACCTGAAGGAAGGTATTTCAAGCCGAGTCGTACTTAAGGTTCGAAGTACTCGAGGTACGGATCAGTCTTTGACCATTGACCTTATATATGAAGGGGCCAAGTATGAAGCCATTTTTGGCTTTGTAGGCAAGCATCAAGATTTTAAATCTGATGCATGCAGCTACTGGGAGCCAATGAAGGGAGCATAGGAGTGGTGTAACGTGTGAACTTCGGAAGATTGAAGACCAGTCGTGCTGCTGCATTCTGGACAAGTTGTAGACGTTTGATGGCTCTTAGAGGAAGACCAGCAAGCAGCAAATTGCAGTAGTCTAGTTTCGAGATCACAAGAGACTGCACAAGCACCTGGGCAGCTTCCTGTGAGAGAAAGGGCCAAATCCTTTGTATGTTACAAAGGAGGAATCTGCAAGACCAGGTTAGATTATAACCATGAGTTGAAAATGACAACTGGTTGTCCAAAGTTATGCCCAGGCTACGGGCAGCTTTGGAGGGTGATACCAGGGAGTTCTCGAAGGAAACTGTGAGGTCATGGTAAGGGTTGGGAGTACCTGGGATGAACAGAAGCTCGGTTTTACTGGGGTTGAGCTTCAAGTGGTGGGCTGTCATCCATGACGCGATGTCAGTCAAGCATGCTGAGATACATTTTGGGACCTGTGTATCAGAGGGTGGAAAAGAAATAAATAATTGAGTGTCATCAGCATAGCAGTGGTAGGAGAAACCATGAGAAGATATTACATCACCAAGAGAACGAGTATACAAAGAGACGAGAAGGAGGCCTAATACTGAGCCTTGTGGAACACCAGTGGAGAGTCTACACAGTTTGGATGTGGATCCTCTCCATGTCACCTGATAGAAGTATTTGCTTTCCAAAATGTCATGTATACTCACAAATGCACCAGGGTATTGGCCAAGCATTTAGTATTTCTTAGAAAGCAATGTTTTTTCAGTCTAATACTCAACAATGAAGTACAGGCCAAACAAACTGTTACTGACAGGCCATTACTCATGACTTTCAGTTCCCAAACTGATTCTCTGTCTACCCTCACAGCATATTACCCTGCATAAACTGGCTTGCATAAACTGGCTTGCTATGACACATGACACCTGTCATTCAAACCCCTGAACAGTAAAAGTGTTTGAACAGTATAAGTGTTAGACTGCACCTTTGCACACTGACAGGACTAGAATCTGACCCCACTCCTCAGTCTGTCTGTCCAATAGGGGCAATGTTTAACCTGTAGATTTGACAGTGATGTTTAGCTGTCAGCAAATTGTGCACCAGTTCCCAGACTGATTCTCTGGGAAAAAATGCGAGCACTCTTTTACTGGAGTTTTATGTCAGTGCAGCAACATTGAATCCTGAAGCCTTAGAATATGGCACAACAAAAACCAGCCAGTGGATGTCACACACAAGGCTAATGCACTCCACCCTTCAGCTCCTCCCTCTGCTACATGAAAGTGGCACAGTTCACCCATTGGAGAATTTCCAAACTGTCTACCCTCACAGCATATTACCCTTCTGACACACCAAAAACAA
This sequence comes from Electrophorus electricus, assembly GCF_041902795.1. Lineage (NCBI taxonomy): Eukaryota > Metazoa > Chordata > Actinopteri > Gymnotiformes > Gymnotidae > Electrophorus > Electrophorus electricus. The sequence continues at coordinate 22,152,771 of NC_137512.1, read as the reverse complement.
CAGTGACAAACATGTGACTTCATTGTAATTCATATATATGAGTCCTATAACCTAGCAGTTAGCATTTTAGGCTTGATAACATCTACGAATTACTCCCAAGACTAGCTTCCTGAGCTGGCCATGCCCCTTCTCGTGCCTTTTCAGATGATTATCTTGTTTGCCTCACATTGTTTGATGTGTGGGATGGTCAAGGGGTGAAGTGATCCCTTCCCTCATCTGTTTTCACATCTTCATTACATCCTCAGTCAACTGAAAAAGGAGAAGTAAGGAACAGTGCCATTACTCTGCCCTCATGAGGAGAGCTTACTTTGAACTCACTGAGCCATACCCACCCACACAGGGCACACTCACCCATTCACTCCAGGTTAAGATTCATAATAACACAGGAAGTGTGTGGTCCACTGGCAGATGGGTTGGGTTTCCAGTGCCATTTTCCCTAAGAATCCTTTAGTGTCACATCACTGGCGTGCACAGGGGAACTGTACATTAATATGCTAATTGTCACTTATGGGAATACTTAAACCATAAGACAATTCAGACAATGTAGAAGAAAAAGAAGATGACAGAGATAAAGACGAATGCTCCATTTATTCAGATGAATAAAGGAAATGCCTCCTTTAGGGATTTACAATTTGGAAAACCGGTGCTACTTATGTACATAAATTGCCATTTAAACAATCCTGTCTAACTCCATATTTGCAGGTTCACAGTTAATCAATAATAGGGCTATTTTCCTTTACACTGGAACAGGGCCTCTGTCTAATGTTATTGTGCATGAGCACCTTCTGGTACGCAGTTAGCAAAAGTGATTCAGGTGTGTCTTGGTGAAGTATGTGCTGCTGGAAATTTGTGCTGGTATGTTTTGCCCCATTTACACCTCATGACCTGCTGGGTACTGGTTTAAAACACTGGTAGCCTGCATACAATTAGAACAATTACTGGAACTCTTATGAGTATTGCACAGAACCTCACAACCTCACTGGGTGACACCTTAGAATTAGCCTGAAAGTGTTTTTAGACCATTTATATTTACATACACATTTGCTTAGAATACCTGTATCATCTGAATGTTTTACAAAATTGATATGCAAAATTAATTCGTAGCATTCATGCAAATGCGTACAAAGGGCACTACTTGTTTACAAAGAAAAAGTACCTGCTTAGTGAATCTATTTATGGAATCACCTGCAACTGACATGCAGGTAGATTCATGTTAAACATCATATAAACAAAAAAAACCCAAAACGTTTCACACATTTTCCTTTTCTCCTTGATGGATATACTTTTAAAGCAATTAATGTTTCTGACGCAAAATCAAAAGCATGCCTCAAAGAATACTGAAGCATTTTATGCAAAGATTTTGTAAAAAGCTACAAATCCTCTTTGGATTCTTCACATGGTTTGTGGTGTTGTGGGCACAACCTTTTAAACATCCATATTTTTTTTATGTCTGCTTTATTTGCTTAATGACAAATAGGTCTTAATAAATCTCCGACATCTACAGGTCCAATCTGGAGCTATTAGTTCAATCAGTCATTGCCCTTTTGAATAAGTCATGTCCATAAATAGTATTCCAAACACTTTGGTATCTAGAGCATTTTGCAGGCATGTTTTGTTGTCTTGCAAGTGTTGTGTGGAATTCTGTTACCTGATCTGAAAATGCAAGCACTCTTTTACTGGAGTTTTATGTCAGTGCAGCAACATTGAATCCTGAAGCCTTAGAATATGGCACAACAAAAACCAGCCAGTGGATGTCACACACAAGGCTAATGCACTCCACCCTTCAGCTCCTCCCTCCGCTACATGAAAGCGGCACAGTTCACCCATTGGAGAATTTCCAAACAGTCCCCCTTAGTCTGTTCTTCTTAGCTGGGTTGGCAGGCTTTCAGGTCTGGGCAAGGATAACAAACACTGTGCTCTCAGCCCAGGACACCTGCCTACATCGTGGCCCACTCTGGGGGTGCAGCAGATATCCACAGCTCCTGAAGGGCTGAGTGCACACTTTACATGGAGGCTAAAGAAATGCGAGAATCAAGCTCTCATCAAGAGTCTGGGGCAATATTTGTGGAGCAAAATGGAGGAAAGGGGAGTACACACTCCCCAAAAATAGTCTCAACAGAGTCGTTTTAGTGCCACGGCCCAGGGGTGAAGGAGATCAGTGTGCTGCCTGATAGAGTGGTTCGAGAGAGAAAGAGAGAGAAAGAACGAGTGAGTGCATAATTAAAGGCAGAATTTAGCCAGGAGATTCTGTGATTCTACTCTGTGGAAGCAGTCAGGAGTTACAGAGAGCTTGTTTGTTTGACTACTGCAGGGTCTGTTACCAACATGGTCACCACCCCGTAGTCACCACCCCGTAGAGAAAATCCTCTGTAAAAGATAACAGGTCTTTTCAATCCATAATTGTGCTGAGCAGTACTCATGGGCATTTTGTATAGTATTAGAGCACACCGATGCTTTATAATATCTTTGCTACAGGGCTCCCCTTTTAAGGCAGGTAAATCCAACTCAAAGGTTTTCTTGCATAAGGGTATCCCTCATATCCCAGTGTAAACATGCCTGGAAAACTACAAACTCTGTGATGGTTGCCTCCTAGTTTGCTCAGGATCTGACAGCCATACTAGTGCCCCTCTGACAAAACCTTCCTCAGCGCCAGACCATGCAAGAGCTTAAAAAATGCTGAAGACTGAAGTAGAATTGTTTTAAATTCTTAATATTAAGAGGGAACAGGGAGAATCACATATCACACGGGAATGTCAAAAGCATGCTACAGTATACAGTTTCAGTCTCCTCCCTCCACTTGCTAAATAAGCCAATTCTGTAAATGGTGAAATAGGGACACAGTTGCTATTGGAAACTAAATGCTTAAATGCTCACAGACAGGAACAGGAGGCGTTCAGAATACTGGGAGTCATCGCGGTTTGGCTCGTGACGCTGACACTGTCTATATAGCTGAATTCCTCTGGGCATTTTTCCTTCTTTGTGCTGAGTGTATGACTACAGTACATCATTATTTAGCGGAACATCACAAACAGCACAGGGGTTCCTTTACCACCACACTACATTGCAGACAAAAAAAAAAAAAAAAAAATTGGCAAAGAACAGCTTTAATGAAATCTTAGCTTATAACATTAACTATGTATCTGAAAAGCACCCTTAGTGCTCCAAACAGTCTTGGCATTTTTATATTAATTTCGCCTTTCCTCTTTCCAAAGCTTAAGTCTGTGGAAAATGAGCTGTTCTGCACTTTCTGACCCTGTACTTGACCTGTAAAGAGGATTAAACTGCTTATATAAAAAAGCTAGGCTGTCCCGAGAAAAGAATGAGAGGGACAGAGATGTTGCATCACTGCTTGTCTCACCATGGAAACCATGTTTACCCTCGACACTGACTGAACTTTTCTACAAGTGATTATTACACCCAACAACCAGAAAGCATACCAGTCATTTCAGCGGGTCTGCCCTGTCCTGCGTCCCAGAGTCACTGCTCACTGCCATTGTGCTTCTTCACATGCTGGGTATTAGTGCTTGTGTTATAGCGCAACTCAATTAGTCTCCATTCATGCAAGGTTCAATTCGGGACACATTTTATTAATTGTAGTGTGGCTTCTTTTCTATTACATGGTCTTTCCGCTAACATATACAGTATATCCTTATCTCAGGACACTGTTAATGGTAATGCCTCAAACCCTGCTTCCTCTGAGGTAATCCTTGGGTGTTGTTTTCTAATGTTCTAGTTATAGCTGCACTGCGGGAATCCTTCTAAATGACATTTCATGTGTTGAAAGATATAGATATATATATGCTTCAGTGGGCATCTGTAATCTGTAATCTGGCCATGAGTTTACCATCCATCCATATTATCAAACCAACACAGAGGATTCTCTACCTGTCTCAGGTTGCTGTAGATTTTTCGGCTACTGCATTTCTGTTTTTTTCACTGTTAACTGAAGTAACTTAAAGTTTATATATAAAGAAGATGTCCTTTTTTAATGCACAGATATAAATGCCAAGATTAATTAATAATTTCCATTAAACTTAACATAAAACCCCAGAGGCTGACACAACACAACTTTCATTAATCTCACTAGCTCATCTTGAAATTCGGTCACCAAATCATGTGATACTTTGGCCCAGCTGAGCATGAAGTAACCTTCACATAGTCTGTGTTGCTTCTCTTATTGAAAATAAAAAATTATATGAATCTGTTCACAAGGCTTGGAACATGGTCACTGACAACACATGGAGGAAAAATTAGGCCTAAGCTGTAAAGGTACTTCATGCAACTTGATGGCTCTATTTAGTTGGCTGAGTTAAGCACAGATATGTGGTTTGATTTACTGAATTACTCTTTCATATCTTTCTTTAAAGTTAATAATGAATAATGCATAGTGGAACAATGCACCTCACCTGGTAGCATGGTCCAGTCAGCTTTCATACAGCTCTGTGCTGTTTGGGAGTTATGCTGGAATGTGGATGGAAGATCCAGGCATGTTTGTTACATGGATTTCCACTGGGCACAAGGAGGTGATCATGTCAGCGTGTCAATATGCAATACCCCCCCTGCCCCCAATCTTCTGAATTCTATTCAGGCAAACCATGGCTGTAACACACTCATCGAACAGCGCTGCCACAGGCTTCAGGTGTGGCACACGTGCTTTTACAGAAACCGCAAATGATTATGCTTGCAAATCTGTAGCGTCTCCCCCACAGATGGAGAGACTGGACTCTTTTTAAAAACTATATCATACTTTATTATATGGCCCACTCAGGAAAACTGACTCTAGCATCTTTCAAGGCAAGAAGCAGATGCTGCAGTGTGTTTTGACACATGCTGTCTGGTCACACGTGATTGCAAATTTCTAAAGCTGTTGAAATACCACTTTTGGTATTTCAATGGGCTATGCAATTTATCGGTCTCAGCTTTCCTTTAGAAATTCAGTGATGAAAATGCCCATATCTGGAACTGAACACTTCTGTGGAGTGACTGTCCATGCCATCAAGTGCCCATTTGAGCAGGAAATTGTATTTTTAGCTATGAAAGAGGGAGCACAACATGGCCTTCAGTCAGCCTGCAAAAGCAAAACCTCATTCATCTGTCACTTTCGCAGAAAGCTAAATTGTCCCGAAAAATCTTACTCCACAATTCAGTGAATCTCAAGCAGGTGTGAAGGGACCACTTTCACTATCCCATCCCTAGACTAACAGAGTAACAACGAAACTCCAGACGCTCTTTCGCAACAGTGTCATATGCCATCATATATTCCTCACACAGGTAAGGAGTTTCACAGAGTCCACAGGTTCTCAGAACATGCCTTGTTGTGTTGTGTTCAGTCAGGAAGTCACTGCTAATGGGGGCCTCACTGACACTGTTGTTTTCATCCTAATTAGGCAAGAGGAAGCTTGCCTCTGAATTCCACAAACTTGGAATCAATCCCACAGGGATTACTCATTGACAAAGGAATGTCAACCTTTGGCTAATTTATTAAACACTGTCAGAATGTCATGAAAAACAAATGCAAGACATAGTTTACAGAGATCTGTACTCTCTAGATATTAAAGTTATGTTAATAAAATTAATAAAAGTTTCATCCAAAAGGAAAGGCTTAAATAATCAAACTTTACACCACAAACTTTATACATTTTCTAAATTGCATACGTATCCTGCAGACAACTATTACATTAAAATGACAAAAACATACCTGACCAGTCGATGGTAGCTTTCACTTTCTTGTGAACTTAAACACCAAAATGTAAACTCTGAGGATCATTTCAAAGTTTACTGTGACTGGTTTATGAAGGACATACATTTAGCCTTGAGCATTTCTCCTCTGGTCTCATAGTGTACTGTAGAGCAGGTTTTCACTTCAGACGTAGATTACAACACGTATGACAGTTCTGCGTTATTCTTTATTCTTTATTTTATGAGGGTTTATTAGTCAAATAGAAGAGACTAGTTCACACAATGGTGAGCTCAATAGAATGCCCAACAAGACAGTCCAACATGGCAAATACAGTGTTAGTACTTGTTAAGAATATAGTTATGTTGATATCTATATGTTCAAGCAATTAAAAATCTATTTTCAACCTCATATGACACTGATGAATCGAAATGACAGTATCACGTCACACGTTTTAAGCTTATATACCATATAAACCCATGGGTACCATGTTAATTTAAAGCATTTAACACATTTAATTTTAATTACAGTAGCTGAAATAATGCTACTGTCTCAAAAAGGCTAAGGCTGAATGAAGGATACCAATCTGTAGAGTCAACAATATTGCCACTGGTCACCAAAGACCGGACGTACACTCATATACATAGTACATACACACACAATGATACTGAGATTCTGTTTTGTCACAGTTTCCAAAGACAGACACACACAGCCACAAACTGATATCCAGTGACTGCATTGCACTGCTGGGTCCTGATGCTTTGCTGAGGATTTATCCTGGGTGATTCTGCCTGGCACTGTCAGGGTCATGGAGAGCAGTGCACATTTCAGGAGCACACAGGTGTTTGTGTTTTGCTTCACTGTCCTGATCTACTAAGGCCTTCACCCTTTTGTCCTCTAATTGTTTTCAACAGATTGGGGTTTCGGTTTACACCCCAGCCGGTTTACGCTGACACAGCGGGCTCAAAAGGTCTCTTGCTCGTAAACACGCTGCATGCACTGCTCATAGAGGGGGAAAAAACAAAACAAAAAAACCCCACATCTGATAGGTACCCTAATGAAAAAGGCACTGCAATGCAAATCCGTTTTGTCAGTGAGGTAGCTGTTTATGCTGAGTGCACACATAACAACATAACAGGGCAGAATACAAGTGCAAGGATGCAGGATTTAACCCCCACAGCCAACAATCCAGAACAGATTACTGAGATGCTGAGAACTCTATAAAGGCATCTGTAACACAGACAAAGTAAGATACAAGGGTTTTCAAGAGAATGCAGAATGTGGTGAAAAATGAAGTACTGTGGTCATGGAAACCCTGATAAGATGGGACACATTATTCTAGAATAGTGCCTCTACATGTTAACTGAACTGTGAACTCATTATTCACAGTTCATTATTTTCCATTATGTTTATTAAGAGATGCTAAAATTTAACCTGCAACTTGAAGCTGCCAGGTTTTCTTTTGTAATAGACCCTGCTGCTTTATTAAGGACAGAGGCTGATAGTTATTGGACATTATGAAGTATGTCCAAAGTGATTGGTTTTATTCTACAGATGTTTCTTGTCTAGCATTAAAAAAAAATGATTCAATGAATACAAATTATGTGGCTACAGACCACAAATCCAATAAAAATAATTACAGGCCTATTCATGTTTATTGTTGCTCATTAAAGTGAATCTCAAAATAATACACACTCTTACAACTCAGACACTCCCATTCAGCCTGTTTAATCTGTTATCAAACATACAGTCTTTATTCCCTGGTCTAATGTTGTCTTGTACGAATTGCCTTTCAAAGTTGATCTAAATATATAACTTATTAGAAGTATGCAATATGTTTGATCAACATTCACCACTCACAAAGGATATAAACCAATGTCGGTAGCTATCATGCACTTCGGAAGCGAACCGCGCTGGCGACGGCCGCTTTGCCTGAGAATGTTTTTCTATTACGCTGCTGTCCGCACGGGGCGTGGGCCTGTAGCTCCATGTGCGTGCACAGTCCGTGGGCAATAAGCGCAGCTGAGAGGAACACGGTGCGTTGCTCGGAGAACGAAGATGGGGATCGCAAAAGAAAAAGGCGAAACAAGCATCTTAATGCATGAAGATCTGTTCAACAGGTCGATCGAACCGTTTCTTACAAACAAAGAGAAGTTGTATACACCGCTACTGGACAGAGACCCTAATAACCTTAACGCTCACTTAAAGGTAAGCGCATCATTTGGCGAGAAATTAATTTAAATAGAATAGCTGTTGCTAAGGCAAACGGACTCATTAGTGTTATTATACGAGCCTTAAAGATTATACTTTGTTTCAGTGTATTGTCGAGCGCCTCTCTTTCAGTGGCGCATGATCGCCTACTGTATTTAGTGCAGTGTGTTAAGCGACAGTAGTCGTCTGGCAGGGAGCCGTGGGAATCCTTTCGGGGTTTATTCTGTTCGACAGGTCGGCTTTGATGACGTCATCGCAGAACCCAGCTCCACGCACAGTTTTGACGGAGTATGGATATGCAGTCATGCTGGCTTCGAGCTGGTGAAATATGTCTTCTACCGGCTTCTCACCACCATTCTCGCCGTTCCCTTGGCTTTTGTTGGCGGGATTGTTTTCGGGGTATTCAGCTGTATGCATATTTGGTATGAAAAAGCTTCTTGTTGGTTAGAATGTTTTGGCTCTCGGGCATGTTTTCCACAACCCCCTTTGCAGCATATTTGTCTTGGCTCCTAAACACCTAGATAAAGAATGGCCTTAGAAAAAGTACAAAGGCAAAGGAAATAAGTCACTCTTCACTCTTCATGCCACTATGGTGGCTTATATTATGTATAAAACAAATCACCCAGGTCTCCACAGTTAACCTTTTACAGTTCGTGTGGACATATCTTGTGGGTATAGATCAAATTTCAGTTTGTCTGTGCTTCAATAGTCCATAAATGGCAGGAGTGGAAAAAAATCCTGTAATAGGGACCTGCAGGTCCCATAGAAGTGCTATTACATTTGATCAAACATTTGCAGCCTTTAAATGGCCATTCAGATATATGTATATACCTTTAAAAGGCCTGCTGAGAGATGCTGTGTCCAGACACCATCCCTACAGAATTTAAAAGACAGTGAGCTCACCTTTGACAGCGAGAAGTGGCAACACAAGCACCAGTCAGGCTGTAGAGGAAACACCTGCCATGAGAACTTAGCACTGCAAGCCTTGCTTGATGGCCATTAAACACATTACAATTATTTCCATGCAGTACAGAGGAGAACAGCTCAGCAGATTAAGTAGACCTCAGCTGTAATCTTTTGGCTTCATATATAGTAATGTGCTCAGATAACAATGGTGTGGTCAGTGATGTTAGTAATGAATCGCTAGTGATGGCTTTGTGCTGTAATGAGACCTCTGTTCTGTGTTGTGTGCAGGGTGGTAATGCCACTGGTCCGGAGTTTCATGATGGCATTGGCCTCCCTCCAGGTGATCTGGGCCAGCGTGACAGACCTTTTCTTGGCACCCTTCTTCCATAGCACTGGCAGGTGCCTGTCTTCCATCACTGTCAAGGCTGCACATAACTGACGACCAGTGCGTTTTGGACCAGGCACGCTAGGCGCACAGATGTTCTCTCCATGCCACAATCTCTATGGCTCAAGAGCCCGACATGGAGGTGTCCATTTTTTTATGGATTTTTATTTCCATATTTACTCTATCCATTGCATTGTTCTGCAGTTGAAAGTATGTGACTCCTAGTTGAGTGTATCAATAGGTAAAAGGCTATACTCTAGCTACTCTACCTCACCTGGTAGAGCTGGTTGCACATGATGTTAGTAGCACCAAAGTTATGGGTCTGATTCCCAGTGAGTACATGTAATGTCACACTGGGAAATATGTAAAGCACTATGGATCAGTGTGTTTGTCAAACGCCATAAATGTTTATATATATATATATATATATATATATATATATATATATATATATATATATATATGGGTGTGTAATTAAGCTTTTGTATTGTATATGAGAACTTCAAAGGTATTGACTGAAGCAAATTTGTATGTTCATACCAGTGTGTATAACAGTACATAGATGCTAAGAGGCAGCTTATTGCACTCTTTTGCAGGCTTTCCATTTGACCCGTTAAGGATTTATGTTTCTGCATAGTATGTAGCTAATGTATACATGCAAGGTGTATATTGGCAACAGAGATAAAACTGGGTCAGACTACTTTCTGTTGGATAGTACATTTTTTATATTTACTAAATTAATATTTATACTTAAACTTAACCACATGATAACAAACTGATTTGCTTTCATATATTTTTGGTAAGGTTAACCTTTTTATTAGGCTTAATTTGATATGGCAACATACCCTTCGAACGCTAATTGATTTTAAAGAATAATGTATTCCTACACAGTGTAGCAGCCTTCAGTGCCTTTCAAAGCTGCATTTGAAGAGCTGTCAGCTCAGTTTGGTTGGCTTTTTTTAGAGCAGCCTTTCAGAGAAAAATGGAAGGCTTGTTTGTGCAATGGAACATGAGGCCTTCAGGTATTCTCTTTTCCTCCTCCCTGCTGAGTGATGTAATGTAGCAAAACTCCAGAGCACAGCACAGCTCATTAAAGACAACCTTCGCGATACGGATTAAACTCTTCTTGGTTCATCAAATAAAAAAATATTTTTCAAAGTGAAATTCTTGTTGGTGTGCTCTTCTGTGACTGATGGAAAATGTGCAATAAATTAAGGGCAAGCATGAATGAATCCAGTCTTAATTTTCCCATGGGCACCATACATCTGATCTATCTGCTGATGGATGAGACAAGTGCTATTGCTGTTAGCCCAAAGGGAATTAGCAGGATGATAGAAGAGATAGTTATAAAGGGATGAGTTCCATATAGTCGCTGCAGCTGTGTTTAGGGTTGGCTAGTTACTGATGTGTGGTTAGTACTATGCAACACAGAACTGAATTCATATTTATAGTAGAGAGCCCATTTATGAAGACAGATTACCACTGCTTGGTCAGGTGAATAAATACTTATTAATAATAAGGATAGTCAATAAGCTTATTGTGAAGGTATGCAGGTATGCTCTAGAACATGTCACTACACAATCAATATTTACATTCTTAATTTGGATCTGATTTCCATAGGCTGCAAGCAAGGGTACACTGTGTTCATTCATCAGTGTTGATTTTATGATCTTACTCGTTCATACACACCCTTTTCCTAACAAAAGTCATGCTTTGCATACTGGCTCCTACCTAACCAACCGATGATTCTGGCTAACAAATCATGTCAGCTCTTTTATTTGTAGGTTTGTAGGGGTGGATAATAAACAGACGGTAAAGAGAAAGCAACAGAAGCTCAGTGGGAATCAGTTCTAGAAAAAAAAGTAAAAACGCTTGCCTACATTTGAGAGACGTTTGTCTTTTAAATGTGTGCCGTCAACATTAAAGAAACGTGCTTCAAAAACATTCCATCCTAGTGGTGTCTTTGCGATCAGGTAAATGATACAGGAATGCAAACCGTCTTTAGTGTAGTTGTCAGGTTCCAGGCTCAACATGTTTTAAAACCGAGGAGCTCCTTTAGCGGAGGTTGCTACAGAGCCCAATTATGTGACTAATTCGGGAAAATTCACATCAGTATCTCCACCACTAACACTGCGTAATCCTTTGAGTGGCAGGCTAATGGCGGGTTACATATTCATTTATTAGAGTGAACGCTTGTCTGCACAGGTGACTGCAAGAGACATTTGCCCATTTCCAAGAAACGTGAGTAGTGCGTTTAATGCACGCCACACAGATTTAATAGCTACAGGCAGTGCGTAATGAGGCTAGCGTAAAGCGAGGACAAAAGTTTGCGGCAGTATTACTGTCAGTGTCAGTGAAGACTCCCAACCGTAACCAGTCCCAACGCCTCCCACAAACAGAGCTTCCTCTGTAAAGTCATTGTATTACTTCGAAACGTTCATCTGATTGCACTTCACGCGAGAGACAGCATGACTGGCGGACTTAAGGATAGCGAAACCGAGGTAAGACTGAATCATTTCCACACACGCCAGACATAGTTAATGCCTTTAGAAATGGGTTCGTGCGATTAATTCGATTGCACTAAACTATATCTAAACTGTTTTAGAGCTAAAGTGAAGTATTAACATTTTGTTTGTATCTTATCGAAATACTACCGAATCCAGGTGCCAAGATTTGGAATGCAGTGTATTTGCACATCTGTCCACTATTGGCACAATTACGTGCATTAGCCAGATCTCCAGCGCTATCACTTTTGGCATGTACTTGTGAACACTCACCTTCTGTCAAACCTTTGACGCTGAGTACCACTCCCCTCTAGCTGACCGGGCACGTTCACGTTTTTGCAGGAATTTTCAAAAATAATAATGTAATGTAACTTATACGTATTAGTTATATTAATCTCCTATTATTCAAAAAGCTTATCGGAGCCCGTTTCATTTCATATAAGCTACAAACGTCTTTATGCTTCAAATGCATACGCTTAACACTCGTATTTTTATTATAGTTTAGCGCACATAAAAACAAATACTTATATAAAGTATTTCTGACAATTTTGGACGATGCTTGCCTGGCGTACTCGTGCGCAAAGCGATTGATGACGACCCCTTGCGGCGGGACTTCGGCCTCTGTTAGAGAGGGGTGTGGTACTGAACTTCTATCCACTTAAACCCATCCCTTGCCTGGGTAATGTGCTAAGTTTCTTCTTGCTATTCCTCCTCATTTGAACTAAATTTGTGTTTTCTTGGGACCTACAGGAATACATTCATTCGCCATTCATCAGAAAACAGGGGAACATATATAAACCAAACAACAAAGATATGGATAACGACAGTATCAACGAGAAAACTCTTCAAGATATCCACACTAAGGAGATAGACTTGGTCAACCGGGACCCAAAACATTTAAATGATCATGTGGTAAAGGTAAGTCCTTAAAATATGCGTCAAAATAACGTGTATAGTCGCTGACACCACGTCTGCTGAGTGAAATTAATTATATTTATATTTAGAAAAAAAGCAGGGTGAAAAACTATTTTTTTATGACAAGCGACACATGTTCATATTTCTGTCAGGTGTAAATAATCTCCGTTATAGCATATAGAAGTTTACAAGAAGTTGTGTTACTCTCGACGATTAAAAAATAACAGTTTAGCAAATGCAAAAGCCATTGGCTATACCGTCCGTGTCACGTTGCCGCTGGAAATAATGACTGATAGAAACTGTTACTGCTACGCGAAATGTTTTGGACCATGTCACGAGCCTGTGAAACCAGCGCTGGGAGCATCGCGTGGGACGTGAGCGCGCAGCAGTGCTCCTCGGGCTCTCGCGGCCGACCGTAGCACGGGCTCTAGCCCGCTTTTCCGCGCGCTGCGGTAGCGGCTTTGATGAGCTGTCTGAGCGCACCAACCTAAGCTCTCCGTTTGAAAAAAAAAAAAGGAAATATATTTTGAGTTTACTGTCTTTTTTTTTTCTTTTCTAACAATCCTAAAGTAAGTTTTCTAGTGTGAAATCATTCAGACGGTAGGCAGAGATGAACGACAAGGCGTTTTTAAAATACCTGTTTAATCTCTGCCATGGCTTTTAACTTACTATCTGAAATGTACTGAGTGTTATCTGATATATCCGTCACTCAGCACTGCGGCTAGGCGAGCTGATTCCAGGGATACCCTCCGACAGGACGTATGCGCTCTCATATAGGAAAAAGCACTCATCACATGAGGGATCCCTCCTTCGCTATTTCATTTTCTTTCTTTCTTTCTTTCTTTCTTTCTTTCTTTCTTTCTTTCTTTCTTTCTTTCTTTCTTTCTTTCTTTTTCCTCCTGACTTTTTTCCAGTCGCATTTCTTGAAGACAGGCCTAATAGAAAAGTATTTATGATTTGTCCACACACTCAGTTTGTAGGAAAAATTGCAAGCATTTTGTCTATAATTTTTGTTTTCATTTTTTCACTGGTAAATGGAGGAAGAGATGTGTGCATGCTAACTTGTGGTCTTGAGTGGGGGAGCAGGGAATTCCCATCAACATTTCCCTCACCATATTACACACACACACACACACACACACACACACACACACACACAAACACACTTAGGGTGTTCCTCTAGGTTGGCATCTGGATCCTGTTCCCCGTTGGTTGAGCCGAATCCACTATCCACATCAGTTCCACCACTGAGGAAACCCTTAAGCAGCTTGCCCTTCGAAAAGAACATTTTCCTCTCATAAAAAAGCTTTCTTTTAATAGCACACTGGTGGAGGATTTATCCCCACAGGCTCCATCTAGTGCACAGACCACAAGCAGGCCAAGGGGAGGTGCTTTTGTAACCATCAGCAAACACTGCCATGGGTTTTATAATGTTCTTTGTGCACAAACAACTAAGGTCTTTAGGATGGTTTGTTTCCAATGAATTATGTGAAAGTGATGCATATGAACACTGTTGCAATAGTGTTGAGTTTTTAACTTTTCAAAAGAGAAGTATCTTGTGCTACAATCTATAACAGTTTTACATTTAATTTGTCTACCTACTCTGAGGTACTTATCAGTCTTTCTCAGGGAAAAGCATTTTGTTTATTAGAGTTTATTAAAATTACTTTATTTTGAAATTGAAAATGGAAACAAGTTATTGTTCTGATATCTAAAAAGTGAAAAGCCCCATTTTTTTTATGATGTATTGCATGTATTGCAATACATGCAATACATGTATTGCATGTATTGCAGTTACACTGAGTTTCATAGTTTTCAAGAGATGCAAACTATACATTCATCTAGTCAAGATAGAATGCAGATGTAAGGCTGGAACGAGATGTTTATATATAGAAATCAAGCCATATTTTTTTTTTCATCTGCTGTATAGAGCTGCTTTAGCCACAGCGGTTTCAAGAGGTTTGATATATGGTAATCTTTCATTCTGGGTGTTTTCCACTTTGGAGACACTCCTTTCTAACTCATCTGTACTCAGAACATTTAGATGGCCTTTTCCCCAAACACCAGTTGAACTTAGTCAACTAGACCAGGTTTACAAATGAGCTATGTAGAGAATCCCCCTTACCAAAGAACCATTGTGGGAAATACCAATAGGTTTAAGCCATGATTACAAAACCACTACTGAGTTTTAGACTCTGATAGTTTATAGGAGCTGCATGAATCCAATGTGTCTGGAACAGAACCTTTTTGCTTTAGCTGGCATTAGTCGTGACAGCTTTCAGTAGATAAGTGATCTATAAGTACAGTAGCAGGCAAGAAAACCTTTCATCCATGCCAATACACTCAGAATCGAGCTGTTAAGTAATACAGCAGCGTAGTCATGTCTTTGCAGGTTCTGAAGGACTGAGGTAGTCAGAGTGTATTTTTCCATTCAGTAACATGCCACAGAGCATTTACTTCTATGAAGCAGGTACATAGACCTATGGATGGCTTGTGAGGTCCAGGAAAGATTGAACAGAACCCTGTGCATTTAGCTGGCCCGGACCCGACCGTAGGCAGAGGGCTTCTCTGAATGTTAGCTTTTAGTGTCAGGCACATGTTCAACTTCAGTGTGATTTATGAAGTTCAGTACTGTAGATGGTGCCCTGAGTGTGAGTCAGGATGTAATAAGGCCACTGCACTGTGTAACAGAACTGTCTCTGTGGAATGTGAAGCATTCTTGGCCAGTATGCTAGAAACTGATATGGAGATATTAGTTTTCTCACTACTGTGTTCTAGTTTGCACACCTTTGATCCCACTTTATAATGTATTTTTAGCTGCTCTTTTTCACAGAACACTTAACTAGGTGGCTCACTATGTGACCAGTAATCCAAGCATTGAGTTAACTACATTTTTCTCTTACAAACAGTGAACTTTATGCACTTCTCCTCTTCGACATTCACAATAATATGAAATGTGTCATGCGTCAGGTACACCTTAGTCTCTGCTTAATATTTTATGATCATGATGCAAAAAACATGCAATATGGAACTTTGATGTTTCCGTACTACATTGTCATGGCCACTGCCACTGTTAACAGGACTTGCTGTGCCCCTCCAGGTGGACTTTGAGGACGTGATCGCTGAGCCGGCAGGAACCTACAGCTTTGATGGTGTGTGGAAGGCCAGCTTCACCACGTTCACCGTTACCAAGTACTGGTGCTACCGGCTGCTGACAGCGCTCGTGGGCATTCCACTGGCGCTCATCTGGGGCATCTTCTTCGCCATCCTCTCCTTCCTTCACATCTGGGCGGTGGTGCCGTGCGTGAAGAGCTACCTGATCGAGATCCACTGCATCAGTCAAGTGTACTCCATCTGTGTGCACACCTTCTGCAATCCTCTGTTCGAGGCCATGGGGAAGTGTTTCGGGGACGTGCGGATCACCAGCGCGAAGGTGGTGTAGGGGGGCAGGAAGTGAAGGGGGAAACTGGGGGCAAGGCAGGGGTGGGGCAGAAGCTCAGAAGGAGGGAAACAAAGAATTTAAAAAGAGGAAAATGATCTTCTTGTTAAAGAGGTTTACCCAAGGAGAGCAGAGACAGGGGCAGTATGTTGTGTCCCTGAGGTGCCCTTCACTTAAAAGTCAGCCTTCTCTGTCTGTTTCTTTTCTTCTTTTTCTTTTTGTCCATTATGTTTGTCTTCCTCCAATTTGGGATTGTCAACCATTGGCAAAAAATTGTATGAAATGTTATTAGGTAGAATCATGTAAGGCTTTATGTCACTAAGGGAGCACCTGATCAGCCTGTCTTATGTTTTATTTGGCTTGCTGGAAAAGGCTGTGAATCTATAAGGGGTTTTATCCCTCCTCATCTGTTCATGCATTCCTTTGTGTAATCATTCAAAACTTCAGCTTTCCAGTTTAAACTATGTGTCTCCCCTTTTTGACCCTTTTGCTTGCGTTATCAACTATAGTCTACTAAAGTTTATCAAAAGGTGTTTTCTGTATTTGTTTTTTTTTTGTGTTGGGTGTGTTCCTGCTGATTTCGAGACTGCCCATGACACTGCATGCTGCCATTGCTGTACCAGGGTGTAAACATGAAGCAAAACGGCTGACTTTGCTGAGTCCACTGAGAAATCAGCTCAGCACAAACAAACAGGAAAGACTGTACGCCTGACTTTGTGCCCCATACAAAACCCATTTAACAGGACATTGTGAAAACAACCGGGTTTTTTTTGTTTGTTTGTTTGGTTTTTTTGAAGCAGAGAATGAGAATATTCAGCCTTAATGTCCTACACAATTGCTTCCTGAGCCCAGCTGCTTAGATTAACCACACCTGAAGCAAAGACCATGCGAGACATTTCAGCATCAGTGAAGTGCTGCAGTTTTGCATGAGCACGCAGCACTGTAGCCATAGCAACACCTGCTTTCCTCTATGCTCTCTGAAGATGAAGTACTTTTGATTATTTTGGATTTTTATTTTTTGTTCGTTAGTTTCTCCATTCATGACATTTTATAAACAAACCGAGGTGCATCATGGCATAACTTGTTTGTTTGTTTGTGTGCTTGTTTGATTGTGCAAAAAGCTCAATTTAGTGCCAGCTCTCTTCATAAAAGTCGATACCTTCTGCTTCCGGATTTGTTCACTGTCAGACTCACACACTGGCGAAGACTGGCGACAGACTGAAGTGTTTGGCCCCACAGCTGCTGCTGAATGGGGCATTTTTGTTTATACAGTCACTGAACGTATTTCGACTCAGTCACCTTTCTGTCTACCTGCTGTCTGTGAGGATGGTAAAAATATGTGATTGAATGAGTCTCTTGGCATGAGAGGCTGTATTTTTTTCTCTCCCTGCTTTAACTGTATACATCACGCTGTGCACATTAAAAAGCTCAAAAGAAACCCTGTCGCTTTTTATTGTTTCTAAATGAAGCATTTGTCAGTGGGTTTTTAAAGGGTGTGTAATCTACTAAAGCTATTTCAGGTCACTGAAACTTCAAATTATTGGTAGGGAAAGTGTACAATTTAACTGATTATATTAGTAATTCATTGTGATTAATCTTTAGTGTCAGTTTTCCTAATGTGAGGTTGAGTTTGTCTAAGACTGTTCTGAGGGAACCCTCAGTGTGACAGTATGTATTTACTCAGGGCACTTTATTTTGAGCCACACCAGCTAAGATGGCACAGTAAACAACAGCTAGAAAGTGTTTAAAAGGGGGAGAGGTTAGTGTAAATAAACAGCTAAGTTAAGGCTTACATCAGCACAGTCTCCATTATGGCAGTATTTTTCATTCTCTGAATTCCAAAAGTGAGCTTTTCTATTGCTGGTAGTATACCTCTGCTTTGGAGATCATGAAATCTAAGCTTTAGGCTAATTAATGCTCTTTGAAATCACTTTTAGAAGGTAGTTGTTAATCAAGTTATAGCAGATTTAAATTGTCCATAGGTCAAAAGTAATAAGTATTGGATTTAAAACATTTGCGATACATTTGATAGAACTCCATATTGTGCAACCTTAGTAAATGTCATCATTTAAAAAAAAAAGTGTTATACTCAGTGATGGGAAGTAATGTCACAGTGTAAATCATAGCCTTTGTTAGACCCATGTCATAGATTTATCTGCAATTGCTGTTTGTCAAAAGCATATTTTTGGCTTTTTGAGGCTGCTTGTGAATGCTTCAAGATAAATAAACGGCTGTCTGATTGGCTTTTAATTATTGTGCAACGTTTCC
Source organism: Electrophorus electricus (assembly GCF_041902795.1). NCBI lineage: Eukaryota > Metazoa > Chordata > Actinopteri > Gymnotiformes > Gymnotidae > Electrophorus > Electrophorus electricus. Next base: position 22,134,466 of record NC_137512.1, on the reverse strand, counting down.
CCCTGCTGGTAAAATATATTATTTTAGGAAAGAATGCAACCAGCACAATCTCAGCATGGAAGTACTTTTTAGCCCAGTCCTTGGGACATACTATTTGGTTCATATCTGACACAACTTCTCTATAAGGTTGCTGTCTACTTTGTATTACATGGTTAAGCATTAAAGATGTTTTACTGTTTACAGAAAAGATATGCACTGGAATAAGCATTTACAAATGTTTTATATTCAATATATAATATTGAATATAAATATACACGAACTATTGAATAGAAATATATACGTAGTAATACAAACATTTATTAAATGCTTCAAAAAGTCCGAGCTACTGTCTTACAGAAATGTATGGTTGTGTTAAGATTGCATAATGATTGACAGCGAGTCAACGTCTGAACCATTTAACTCTGAACAACAGGAAAATTGACCACTATGAAACCTGTAAATGTGAAAATAGAGTATCCAAAATGCTAGTTGGGTTAGATAAGGTTTTCTCAGTCAAGAGGCGGAATTATCTACAGGAAAGGAGTCATTTTATGTGACAGGCTGCTTTCAGATGGGAGAGCGGTTTCACGAGGTGTTTTAGCATATCTCTACAAGGCATCGTAAAGAGAAATGTAGCTATACGAATTGTTTTGGTAATTTCTTTTTTTTCTTTTTTTTTTGTGAAGAAATGCGAGCAAAATGTTGCATTGTACCGCCCTGTGTGCGCCCTCGACCCTTAGTTTCATTTATCCACCCGTTTTTAAACTGTTTTCTCTGAAGTGACACAAAACAAGCAAACCTAATTACCAGCGGCTGACTCTGACGTGCACTTTAGCAGACCTGGCTTGACGCTCGCCAGAGTTAGTCCCGCACAACTCAAGTCCAACGAAAGAATACGGCAGAATTAACAAAAAATATCTCAACATAAATGTCCCACATTATTATTTGCCAGCTCAACGTAAATTACTCACAAACGCTATGTATAAGATAATAATCAAAATAGGTTAAGTAGCTAGGTTGTATCAGTACAGATTCTAGTAACACACTCAGCTGCCAGTTATAACACTATTTCCCATCAATAATACACCTAAACACGCTCCTTGATTTGTTTTCACTCCATGGTTTGAATCAGGTGTAACATACCAGAGAAATAAGTGGAGATTTAAAAAATCCCTGTAAACTGCGTTAAAGAAAGTTAAGAAACCCGCTTTGTTTCACTGTCACATTCCCCACCTGTTTCATGCTTCCATTACCTCACTCTGAAGTGTACAGCTGAGTGAAACATGATTGGGATGAATCCCATCGCTCCCTCGCACCTCCCTGTCCCGGGGGCATAAAAACAGCTATTTGTCTCTTTCAAATCAAATGTGAAAGGACACAGAAAATGAGGCGGTTATCAGTGTGACTAGGACAGAAAACGCAGACAAGCACAAAAAACAAAAGCAAAGATCTAGGTTTTTTACATTAGAAACAATCCCTTGGGAAACCACCCCTTTTAATAGGACTATTTGGTGGATTTGTGCGTTTCTATTGAAGGGTTGTAGGGGTTTTAGAGCCGTGCTCCAATCAAAAATCTGTGCAGGTGAGTGAACATTTATATTGAGCAAAGGTGGTCGGTCTAAAAGATGGCCTTAGAACAGCATTCGGTCATATGGCAGAGTGCTGTGGTTGTCTGTTCTTTCTTTCAGACGTGTTTTCTGGGGACACAACTGAAAGTCAACTGCTCTGGCTCACTGTCATTTTGCACCAGGTGTTCAGCTCTAGCTATTGAATCACTCTTAGCACAGAAACAAACTACAAAAACAACTTTTTACAACAGCCCTCTGGCATCATCCACTGGCCGGGAAGTCTTGATCAAAGGAAATTCCTTTGACCTGCATGTCTACTCTGTTGTGAAGTTCCCAGTAAGGAGATGGGTAAGTTTGTAATGATATTCTGGTACAGTAGTACGTGCATTAAAGCATGTCTGTGCAAGCATGCCTGTGTACAGATTTGCCCAGAGGGTACACTGGGATGACCTCATGTCTCTGGAAGGGTTTATTGACATGTCAATCTGGTGGGATAACCTTATCTACAAACTAAGCTGCCCAACTCATGCATACTTAGCCTGTGATACTGTTGTGGAGGACATCTCCTTGCTGTGTCTGGGAGACCACAGGAAAGGTCTACTGACACAACTAAGGTAAGCCTCCTTTCCTCTACCTACAGCATTCACACTCTGGCAGGACTGAAGGTTTGTTTCCCTGTCGTCTTTTCCAGCCGTGTGACTCCACTTACCATGTAGTACACTCAGTTCATGATTTGTAGGACTATTCAAAGTCCTCTGGTGGGTGAACCGGGTAATTTGTAAACACCAGTGGCCCTGTCACAAAAAAAAATCTGACCCACCTTTCATGTCTCCCTCATTAGGCTGGTCCCTTGGCTGATAGGGATGCCCATGGGTGAACTTCTCCAGCACTGGAGGTTGATAGTGATCTCACGTATGGGTGGGGTGGACACACTCATACACTCCATGTACCACATGGGCTGCGTGTTGCGGACTGGTGGACTGGGTAGGGTATGGCCCAGAGGAACGTTGCTGAGTCAAAGAATATGATGTATTGGACCCCAGCCTTATCCCAGATTTCCACTGTTCCTGCCTGGCTCGTCCTGCTCCTCTTCTTAGGAGCCCCTTTAGCAGAGGGATTGCCATTCCTAAAGTAGGAGGTAGTGTCAGCCCTCTAGTCTCGCCTCCACCGAGTGCCAGCTCTGCCCTGATCTCTCCTATCACTTAGTTCCATCTGCAGCTCATTCCCAGTTATTATGAATGCTTCTCTTTCGCCTGCACACATTATGAAGTATCTCATACTGAGTTTCAGAGCCTTGTTCATCCGGACAGCTTTCTTTTGTTAAACATCCCTTGTTCTTTGAGTGTTTTCCTGTTTGTAACCAGTCCGTTCTAGTTTTTGCTTCTGATTTTGATTTTTTTGGATCACCCTATGGATTTGTATTTATATCAATAAATCTCTGTTTGCTCAAGATCTTGCAACATGTTTCTTATACAATCTTTGAAAATACAGTGGTGAGTTTAAGCGTATACAGGCCTTATATTAGTCCCAGCTTGTTGACAACACTCTAGGTCAACTCATGCCATATGGTATATCCAATCAGTTTGGATAGAATGAGATGCCAGTTTGAGATTAAGGCTCTGTCCATCTAAAGCAAGGGATTGACTGCAACTTGCAAAACATTTTAACTTAATTCAGAACACTTAGACTATAATGCATTAATTACAGTGTAATACAATTCTAAAAGTGTGTTCAGGACAGCCTATAACATTGTATCATTATTGTTCAAAGAGGTTAGAATAATCAGACATAAGGCATAATTTTAGTTATTTACCAAAGTTATTTGATTTTGAGACCAACCCCTATGGACTGTCTGCATGTCAGCTGCCAATCTCAACAACTATGGAACAAAGTTATTGACTGATGGCGTGGACATCTAAATCACTGCTGTTTTAATGGTCAGTGGGTTAAGTGCATCTCCCTGAATGAGCCACAGTAGCCGTGTAATGAGTAACCCATTTATCAGGGTTTACAGTAACAGAATGACCCAGTCAGCAGTCAACCTTGAGTGTATTGACCACAAGGAAATAATATGGGTAGTAAGTTAGTTTCACCTGAAGAATGATTTAACTCTTAAATTGTATACTTAGTCCATTGTTTCGCTTAAGTTCGTATAAAAATGAGGATTTGGGGGGTTACTATCGCCAGGTGTTAGTATCACCACCAGGTGGCATAATTAGGTTTGCAGTTGCTTCCTGTGAGTAATCTTAGGGAGTAAAAGCTTTTAACATCTTGACAAACCAATCTTGACAAACCAAAAGAACCACGCTGAACTATTTTTTATTTAGCTGTTTACAAAAAAAGTGCTTTGAAATGCAGGGCAGGAGCAGGTGTTGCGATGAGTGTGATCGAGTAAACATATTTCCAGAGTGTGTCATAGCTCTTGAATTCCCCCATACGCGGACAGTTTGATGATTACTGGAAGGTAAGGTGAGGATGACCGCCGCAGCGACCTTTGCGATTTACCAGAGTGAATGTATCAAAAGTACAGTTAGAGAAGGCGAATACTCAGTCAACACAACTAGGCTCTGTTACACTGGAAAACACACTCATTGTCTAACAGTCAGATACACATCATTAAGGCAAATGAATTATAACAAAGAGACAGTGTGCCAAACAGTGATGACTCTATGCACGATTAAGTGGAATCACACACAAATTCACGTTATCAATTATATTTTATTGGTTTAGCAGTGGTCTATTCTGCGGATGGATTTCCATACTTCCAACGACCTTTCCACTGGTATTATTAGCATGAGCTAGAACGATGCTTAATTTGCAATTGGAATGACTCATGTTGCAATATAAAAACAAGGAAATTGCATTTATATGATAAAATATTTGGGGAATACCGTGATTCGTAATTCATCTCCTAATGTAAAACTGCAGTAACATAGGCAACTAACTCTAGTAGAATAAGATAAATGCAGACTATTGATAAATTTGGTATTGTTATTATTATTATTATTATTATTAGACTATTGTGGTACTTAATACCAATAATCTGAAACAGTCTTTCGTCTCCGCCAATTTTGGCCAATCACCGAGCCCTATGGCTCCCGGTCTCATGACGCAGCAGACAGAGAAAGACTGCGTTCACCTGAAGCCTCTCAACATCGGCAGACCGCCTCACTGAGCCGTAGCGTGACGGACCGTACGGGCGTTTTCGCAGTGAAAGGAACCCACGCCGCTGCGTCCATATTCGGATTCGCAGAGGCTGCAGAGTTTCTGGGGACTTGTGAAAGGCAACTTCTTAAACGTTCGGGGAAACTCGGCGCTCCTGCGTTGCTTTTCAGTGCTTCCGTTCAGACTAAAAGAAGATGTGATTACTCTTTCAGTCTCTGACAGGTATCCGTTCTACCGGGAAGGTAAGGGCGCTTTTTCCTCTCCCTCGTCGTAAGCCTGGTGACTAACTTTTGTTCACGTGTTGTAAAAACTTTTTTTTTTTCACGGGAACGTTTTGACATTTAATGTGAAACGTTATAAAGGCTGAATGTCAAAACTATGTCAGGGTGTAAAATACCTTGACTTGTTGAAATTTCTCTGCAGTGAATAATCCTGTTGTGCGGTCCCCTGTTGACTTTATGATTCACTGTTCGACACACGTTTGCAGTTGGTAGATTTCAGGTATTAACGATGCTACGTTTAAAGTTAATAGGTTGTGCAATTTTTCAGCATGTTTCGCAACTTAGACGAGTATTCACTTTACTCGCGAGATCAAATATGCTTAAATAACATTAACAAAGTGTTGTTTTGATATTAATTGCTGACAGTAAACCATTACCACTTAAAATAACTTCTAGTCATTATTTTACAGTTTAAAATTGTTTAACATCTATTAGCTTAACCAAATAGCAAGTTAACTATATGCTAAACACCCACCTTTTGTTGATATACCTCCCTGTTTTGAGGCACAGATAAGAGTATTTGGACCACTCCGGTTGCCTAGGTTGGAGGAGACGGAATCTGATGCTGTTGCTTTGTCTGTATATCTGTTTTTCTGTCTGTCTGTCTGTCTCTCCTCTTCAAAGCAACCTCTTAGGGTATAGGTACACCAACTATAAATCACTTCTCCAGCGTCTGCAGCCTAGCTACCTTAATTGAATTTATCAACCACTCCCTTGAGGACGCTGTCTAAAGTTAGACTTGTCACCGCAGTGCATTCAGTGGAGGCTGCTGCTGTGATTCATTTCCACAGCTACACAACCACAGAAAGGCTGTTTAACCATCTGAATTCATCCATTTTGTTATCATGTAGTTTGTGGTGAATTGCAGGTTCTTGGGCTATTTTGGTTAAGATACCACTCATCTTAGAATGGCTACTACTGATCTCATTGTCATTTTAGTTTGGGGGAGGGCTTTACCCATGCCATTTAACCAGGATAGTTTATCTCAATTACACCAGTCCCAAAAGAATTTGTATGCCTACTTGACTTTAATTTTCTAATGGGCTTTGTTCCAATACATAGACTGTTATTTCTAGCCTTTTTCTCTGTCTCTGTCTCTGCTGTAGAATTGGTTGTGATGTGGCGGGGGCAATTATATTAACATACGTCTTTGATGATACAGACTGTGTTTGTGTGTTTCTGTTTTACCATCTACAGAAACAAAATGAGAATCACTCTCATTGTTGCTGCTGCGTCCATTCTCATCATTCAGCAGACACTGTGGTTGGGCATAGAAGGGCAGTGCAAGGAACCAAGAGAAATCTCCAAACTCAATCTCTCTGTGACCTATGACCTCCCCCACTTTGTGTCAAATACACCTGTCCAGAAACTTCTAGTTTTCAATGGAAGCGTATATGTGGGTGCTACCAACAAACTCACTGCCTTATCAGAGGATCTCAAGAAGACGCACGAGTATAAAACTGGACCTGTCCATGAGGGCCCACGATGCAGTGCTTGTGAGGGCTGCAGGGACCAGCCGCCCAACGCTAACAACACCAGCATGGCTTTGCTGATGGAGACCTACTATGACCCTGAGCTCTTCAGCTGTGGGACAGTGGGGAACGGCGTGTGTAGCCGCCACTTGCTGGAAGACGGTGAGCTGGACGTTGAGGTGAACTGCCTGGGCTCACATAACAAAGACGGGAGCCGCTATGTCGCCGGCCCTGCTGGAACCCAGATAGTAAACGTGGAAGTCGGTGGTGTCGTGAGGTTCTTTGTCGCTAATTCAGAGCCTCTCAACTCCTCTCTACCTTCCTCTTCACGTCTCCACCACACGATCTCCATACGGAAGATGTGGGAGACCCAAGACCGCTTTGAGTTTGTCTCTGAGCATTCCTACATGGACCTGACCCCTGGGCTGCATGGGAATTATCCCCTGCACTACATCTACTCCTTTCAGAGTGGCGCATATGTCTATTTCCTCACCGTACAGCGGGAAGGCGGCACGTCCAAGGCCTTCCACACACGCATCGTCCGCATGTGCTCGTCCGACCTGGAGCTTCTGCACTACGTGGAGATGCCCTTTGAGTGCATCTACTCAGAGAAGGGGAGGAGGAAGCGCTCCACCCAGATGGTGTTCAACATCCTTCAGGCGGCACACGTGGCCAAAGCCGGAAATGACCTGCGCAGAGACATGGATCTGAAGGAAGAAGATGATGTGCTTTTTGCTGCGTTTGCACGTAGCAAACCAGACTCTCCTGAGCCCACAGCCAGTTCTACAGTGTGTGTGATCTCAGTTGCTGAAATCAACAGCTTTTTCAAGGATTTCATTCAGAAGGGCCATACCAAGCCGCTCTACCACTTATCTGGCACTGAAATGAAACCTTTCAATGAGGTAGGACCTGTGTGGTTATAATGCTTTATAATGTTTTAAGTCTGACTGCTGTAGATTAGATTAACTAATTCAGGTCTCATCATCTACTTTTTGGATGACTATAAATCACGGTGCTGCCTGTGTCTTTCTCTCTCATCCATCAGCTTGGAAATAAATCAGTAAATGATGGCAATCAATAATAACATGAATTTAACTGCGGATGGCTGAGTAGTCTGTCAATGAATGCAGTGCCGTTGCCTCCTAAAGTAAATTTCAGAACAGGTTTATACAAGTTAACCACATATTTCACCAAGATCTGCATAGGTAACAGGAAATGTTCACAACTGTATAAGGAGCGTTTAAAAATATTCTGACCGGGACTTGTAATGCGTAGCATGCATAACTAATGGTTAATGTTGACAGAAGAACATGGTTCCAGCAGCCTGGTTGAGACTCCTACATGAGGTAAGAGTAGACTGATGAAGCCCTTCCCTCAATCAGGAGGAATCTCATTAGGTCCCTCCGTGGATCCGGGCCTTAACCGAGTCCCCATCAGCATAGAGCTGACTGCTTCTCACCACACTGGACATTTGTTATCAACGTTTAAAAGGATTTATAAGGATTGGACTTGTCTGAAATTACTGAATTATTTTGTGTAACAACACAGTGATACTACTTGGTAGGAGTAACTGGTTATTAACTACAATGACATGTAGAAAGTACTTTTTGACCAACATTTTAAAAAGCTCCTTTGACTTATTATTAAGCTTTGTTTACTCTGGCTCTTTGAACATGGATTACTTAAAAGACCATTCCCCAGACTTGAAAGTCTTACTTATCTTATCTGAATCACTCTTTTAAAGGCAAGCCAAGACCTCAGACACCATGACAGGTGTCCTATGTGTCTTTGAATTGGTCAGTTGGTTTAACAGTTCATATGGCGACAGGGTGAACATTGTTTCCCTCTTCCACTAAGTGTTCCATGTCCGTCTGCTTCATCATCTGTTACAGTTCTTTGGTGCCCTTTTACTTGATCTGTCTAAACTTACAAAGTGCTCCTAATTCATTACATCAGAAAAGGCCCAGGCTCCACTCGGCCACCTTAAATATTATTGTTCCGCATCTCCCCGGTTTAAACAATGTCACCCATTCTATATCAACTTAGCTTCTATCAGTTTTCATTATATGGATGTACCATGGCCAAAATAGCTTTTACTGTCACTAGAAGAGTGCTCCGCACTGTACATAGTTTTATAGGAATGCTCACTATTAAAGGAGTGTTAATGTTTTAAAGCTTGAAGATATATTTTAAAATGGGAACTAAGAGATTTGGATGGACACACACTCATTTCCTCCCTCTGGTGTTTGAAGGTGCTTTGGTTCCAATACTCCAGTAGAACAGCAGCACTTTTTATGGAAGGGCAGGTTCTTCGTGCCATCAGTTAAATTTATAACATTATGTCCAGTAGCATATGCTACACGGTCTCTCTGCTTCTTATCACTCCTTATCAGAGCAATATAACAAGGTTTTAAAACCATTGTTATGATGTAATCAGTAGAGGTGTAATGCAATGGTCAAAATGATTGTAGCTTTTCTCCTTTGAACTGTCTTCAAAATCACTACCACAATTAGATTTGTGTGGATTACTGTTGCAAAAAAGAGGCTTTTATTATGAAATCTTTAGTGTTCTAGCCATGGTGCCTTTTTAGTTTTAAATAAATTTTGGTTCCTTTTATTCTAGGCACAGGAATACAGATTCATTGGTATAGCACTGTCGATAAATGCCCAAGGTCCTTAAAAGACCTCTTTCAATTAATGAGAAGAAGAACGTTGTAAAACTATTGATCGCTCAATCCACCATTGCTCAGCGATATCCGTTTGTAATATGGACAGGCATATAGCTCCAATTAGTGTAGTAATTGAAGCTCTGTAGCTATATATAAACTTGCCTTAATAAGAAGGGACACTTACGGCTACAAAAACAACCAACCACATTTAAAGTTAAAATTATCATCTGATTAGGATTGATTAGTGTAAGAACTGGTAAATGCTGATTGCCTTTAAATTTAATTCAATGCATGATTGATGACAGTGTGTAATATAATTCCAGTGGAAGGGGTTTGATCGACAGCCATTTTAATTATAACAGTGCTAGTGGTTAAATGAGCACGGATTCATGCAGTGAGTTTAAAAGCATTATGAAAGAACACTTTCGAGAGTATTGATTTTACATTTGAAAATCCTCTTGTGTGTCATATTGTAATGGTGAACTTCAGTGCAAACAACAACTTGCTATTTCTTAACGAGCGACGCAGAATCTCATGCCATCTCATGGTGGTGTTTTGTGATGGCGTAAGGATGGCGGGTCACTGTCTGTGCGCCGGGGCTGGCGTGTGACTGCCAGCCTTGCTGCTTGCTCATGTTTGAGCAAAGCGATGGAACTGAATTTCATTTGTAGGTCACAGGCCTCAGCTGTGGGAGGTTTCCTGCTATCTATGAAGAAACAAAATCATAGCGAAAGACAACATACCTGTCATGTCTTGCCTGTCTCTCTCTCCATCAGTGGAGCTTTGATACGCACACGCATGAGTTGGAGTATTGATAAATACTCTTACGCATTCTCTCACTCACTCTCTCTTACTCACACAGACAGAGAGAGAGAGAGAGAGAGAGACAGACAGAGGAGCAGGTCTGAGCGGGAAGCAGGTGAATGTTTGTGACTGCATGCTTTCTCACAGCGTCTGGCGCCTGCAGTGAGCTGGTGTTAGCAGCTCTGCCCTGACAGACACCCCTGCGTGACACTGGACCATAAGAGGAGCAGGAGGAGTGTGGGCAGCTGGTGCCCAGGTGCAGGGAGCGCTCTCTGCTCCTATCACAGCCCAGCCTGCATCTTCAGGGTGGGGTCCACTCACTCTCCTGGCTCCATTCTGCTGGCTTCACATTAACTACTGGCTGGCTACAAACTTACTTATTTGGGTTTGGGATAAATAACGGCAGGGGAAGTTCCAAAGTTAGATTTGATCAAAACGCAGGCAACATGCGAGTGTTTGTATGAAGGGGTGGGTACAAGGTTCCATAAAGCTGATAAGGACAGAGCTGTAACTGAAATCTTTGTCTGTGCTTGCAATCTGTTGTCTGAAGGAGTGCAGCCAGGTAGCACTCCAGCCTTCTGTTCATTATTTATCGTGTCTATTGCTTCCTCTCTTGGCATGCTGTTAGCTGAAGAGGAACTCATGCTCTGTTTATGTGCAGGTAAAAGTCACGCCCCTTTTGTGGCTCTCCATCCAGGTGCTTTTATACTGCCTTCCAGCACTGGATTCTCATCAGTGTTTTGGAGGCCCAGCTCAGGTACATGTGTAAAGTGTCAAAAGAGAGTGAGGTTTCTTTAGTCAGTTTGATGAGTCACCGGCCTGCAGGCATGTTTGTTAATTGGTAATGTTCGCCGTGGCTCCCATTTCCTTGGTTTTGCCCCCATGGTAATTTCCTGCTTTCGTGGATGGGGACTTTAGCTGAAACTCTCCAATATGCATCCCTTACTTCTATTGCATGTATGTACACACACACACAGTGTATAATTCATTGCCACTCCCTGCTGTCAGGTTAACTCGGCTCCCTGCTTGTGTCTCAATCATGAAACGCACTGAAGCAGAACATGACCCTGAGCGGGACGGCTGCTCTATTAACCCTCACTTGCCATCAAAGCAATATCTAACCATGATGGTCACGCTGCCTGCTTTCTGCTCCGGACTAAATAATGCATCTGCCAGTGGCTTTTTTTTTTTTTTTAAAAAAGAAGAGCCACATTTAAATGTTAAAAGAAGCGTTTCTCAGACAAAGGCAACTTTTCTTCATTGTTTCCACATTTACCAGTTCACTGGAGTAGTCACTGTTGCTCTGGTTCACAGTGACGTTAATACCCACACAATGGGCCTGTTGGATCCTGCATGAATGAATGTGTGCTTAAGCAATGGAGGGGCTCTGACTGGTGAACGACTGTTCACTTTTATCACCCCATGAGCTCGAATACAATGCAACAGCAAATAAGAGCTTATCCAAGCTGTTCCTGGCTCTTCATTCAGGGTGTCACTCAGCTCTTAAAAGATGTATCCCTCAGCAGACATGGCATGTTAAATCTCCTGTTATGAAGGGAGATAAAGCTTTCTCTCCCTGTACCCTGAGCCACGGATTTAGTGAGGTCTTTCATGGAATGAACCAGGAATGTCATGAGATGTCAGAACATTGTGACTTCAGACAAGCAGACATGATATTTTGCTATCCTGTGAGCTAATCCAGTGTTACTGTAATTCTGATTTCATCTGTTCCCTGCTCCTAAGAAAACATAAATTAATCCGAGAACAGCAATGCTTGCTGTTTTGAATTCAAGGCGTTTTAAACAGGGCATTTGTACCAGCCTGTGGCAAAGCTGGCTCAGCGTCCTGATTTCCAGAGCTCTGATAATGCATCACTGTAAACCCCAAAAAACAACTGAAATGTGAAAAAAAAATTCCAGTTGTTTTATATGTGTGCAAACCTTTTACAATGAACTATTGTTTCTTGACAATTCTGTGCAAACATTACAGCCATGTTTGTTTTCCATTTGCTGTGGGGATTTATGCACTTAATATAAGCTGGTGCTGGTATGTTATAAAAAGTAAGAGGATAACACCTGTTTCTTTTTTTTTTCTTGTGATATTATTAGTGGAATTTATTTGCATTTCAATATATGGACATTGATTAAGAATTGAATTTTTAGATGCAAATCTCCTCATGGACCTGCCTTGTAACTCGCTAGCTTGCTCACACACTCACTCACGTTTAAATTAATTCACCACAAGGGGGCACTGTTAGCACTGAAACAGCTTTGTTGCATTGCATCAATGTCCCTGTTAATCAGAAAATTAGACATATTTGCAAGTATGTATATACATATGTATGAATTTATTTATTTATTTATTTATTTATTTATTTATTTGTGTTTCTGAAGTGACACACCACACAGTACCATTAAAGTCTCATTATTCTCAACCATTGCAACTCAGTAAGCAAACAATTTAAGCCATTTAAAACACGTTAAGTGTCTTTCACAACGCTGTGCTGCATAAAACAATAGCTTGTTTGTCAGAGCTCCTTTAAGTGCCCCTTGTTTGGCTTAGATAGCTGCCTTCCTAATAAGCTGTAATATTACAGGGAACTACTTAGAATACAGTGGGAGGCAGAGATATATTGTCTCTAAGAGTACATGAAAACAGAAAGGCTCTTTAATGTAGTCCACGTTTTAAGTCAGCTCTTCTGGCCTTTCTAAGAAAAGTCAGATCCACAAAGTCAAATTGAATTATATCAGAAATTGGACCAAATTGACAACAGAAAATTTGCACATTTCATATACGTGCTCATTACAAAAAGAGTGGAAACGGTTATACTGGAGCAATGAAACCCAGACTTTGGCAAGCTCCTTTTTTCATTACTTTCTGGTTTTGAGTTGATTGGGTATAAGGCTGCTCTAATTTAAGGGCGACGCTTGTGCTCCTGCTGTCACATTCATTCCTTATCCTGTCTGTACTTATTAACATGGTGGTGGAGAGAAGGAATCCTTTAACATTACCTCATCCTGTCTGCTGTAATGAGTGGGTATTTTCCACTAATGCTTTAAATAGGTCCACACAGCAACAGCAAATGACGACTGTGTTTATAGAGTTGCTCTAACACTAAATTATGCCCCATTTTTGTCTTTCGTCCTAATTGGACGGACAAGCAGTGTTCAGAAGAGCTTCTAACACTGCTCAAGCTTGAAACATGGGATCTTGACTAATCATTTACAGTCTTGTTTTAAATTTCTTAAAGGTCCTTCATATCTACACGTTTCTTTTTCTTGTGTTGCACTTTGTGGAGTTTCATCGTGTGTTAGCTCAGTGTTAGCGCAAGCATAGTCTTATTGCTTTCAGCAGTGCCCACTGCAGAGGAATTATGAATAGCCCCAAAAGCCTTATTGCTGAGCCTGCAGTTGAATTATGTGATTATGTGGCATGTTGAGAAGTTCAACTGGACCGTGACGTGTTACTCAGCAGGACTATAACTTCAGTGAGGAACAAAGCTCCCCGCTGATGAGTCACTTGAACAGGGCCGAGTCAAGCGTGAGTGAGCTAGAGAAAGAATGCAAGGAAAAAGAAAGGACCGTAAAAATAGAAGTGTGTGAAATGATTTGTTTGGTGGACTAATGAAGGAATGTTTGTGGCAGTTTGTGGCAGTGGAGGACGTGCTGCTCTGAAGGCATGGTCCAAACGTTGAGGTCACATGTAATGCAAGAGAGTGATCGTTCCCCCCCCACCCCGCACGGTGCTGGGCTCTAATCCGACATTATAGCGAGGGTCTCTAATTACCCCCACATTGCTGATCCCCATGACCCAGTAATCTAAGAAACCTACCAACACCAGAGTCAGGTTGCTTTGCGGCGTGCTTTACAAATGTGCAGGTGGGGCACCCCTTCCATCTAAAGCCGCAACTACAAACTATTACACTCGTAGATATATACACACCTACACAGTGGACTGCACATACTACATGAGGTCAAAGGCTATGGTATTTCAGTCAGAGGGCAGCTGATGGGCCGGAGTGTTGAGTCCAACTTGTCCAAAAAGGCACCCAGCCTTTTGCATGACTAGGAAGACCCACTGCACTGTACCTGAGCCCGAGGGTGAGCACTGAACATGTGGCGGTGACTTTTTGGCCTGCAGATCTCCTTACAATCAGTCTGGGCCTCACAGAGGTGACGCCAAAGGCCATGAAGCTGTAAAACTCAGAAGGTGGGTCTTGGTAACCCTATCACCATGCCATTGTGCTGGACACAATACTAGTGGCTTTAAAAGTTAAACCGGAGCCAGGTTTGGTCTGCCCCTGCCTTTACCATAGCTCTTATTTTTCATCATGGTAATAACAGTTTGCTGCAGGATAGACCATTTTGGATTTGGAAGTCAAAAAATCTGCCTGTGAGAAGATACCGTGGCATTGGTAATAATCGTGTGGCACTGAATGACTTTTATGCTAAGATGGATGCTCTCCCCCAAAAGGCCCCGATGTGTATTTCTGCTGTACACCAGGACCTCTAAGACCAGAACTGTACGCCTGTGGAGAAAGGATCAGTATAATAGATACTGAAGCCTGTCAAAACACTGCTCAGGTTTTTCTGGCCTTGATCCTTCGTCACAGTATCTTCACAAAGCAGGGGAATGAACAGGTTTTTTTTTCCTTTTATCTTTCTTGTTTCTCTATCCACTTCCCAAATGCATAATAAATGTTACATTTATTGTCTATGAATATAATCCTCTACAACCCTTGTTTGTAGCCTTAAGGCAGGTGTGTCATTTAGCAAAGTTCTCTGCTGCTGAGAGACCAAACTTCAGACTGTCCCAAATGGAGGTTTGCTCAACCTTTTTTTTTTTTTTTTTTACTCATGTCCATGTCCTTTGAAAGAGCGAAACAGCAGTGGTCTTGCTGTGTGACGGATCAGCAGCTGTTTTGTATAGACGCACAAAGCAAACCTGATGAGGCTGAAGACACATCAGAGCACATCGGAGTTTGTCCGTCTCCCCTGTGCTTCCTGTCTCGTATGTCTCCACTTCATATAGCTTTAAAAGCTCTTCTTTGCCCACATTCCTCAAATCTCTTTTACAACACATTATCTAGTTAAGCAGCCCTATAGTCCACCAGGAGATGGGCACAGAACCACCTCAGTCAGTCCATACTCCCTTCCTCTCACCTGACTGTGGTGTAGTGAGTGTCTCCTTGGCTGAGCACTCGACCTTGTAATGGGAATAGGCCCCAGTGGTCTTTTGGCCTGATTTATCACCCAGCTGTATTGTTCTCTGCAGCTTCAAAGCTCCCCTTTGAGACGTGAAGCTTTCAAATGAAGTTGTGTGTTCTGCTCTGAGGGCAGTCATGACTGTGACTCATGTGTGTTACTCAGCATGGAAGATCCTCTGAAAAGAGTTGTGGGATTGGTGGTGTAAGTACTGCTGCCCCGTACTGAAACTCTCCCTCCTTCTCACACCCGCCTGACTAGGCCAGTGTGAAATATCCCTCTTCCTTCCTTTTGAACTTGCCTGTATGTATGTTTCAGTGTAGTTGTGTTGCCTCTGTTGTATACAGTGTAACCATACACCAGCTGAGGAGAGTTAGTCTGATTTTGCCTTTTAATCATTAACTGCCTGCTCTCTGTACTGGGTTTGGTCATTTAGTCAGGGCCTCTAGTGCCAGGGTCCGGTTTCATTAATTATTGATGACTCCTTGGCCTTCATGCTGGGGTCTTTGTCCCCGAGACCTTAACTAAAGAGTTAGCCTCCAATTTTGATAGCAGGTGATTTGGAGTCTTACAAAGTAAACATGAACATTTTAAGTTCTAGTTGGAACAGCCGAACTAATATTCCATTTCTTTCAAAATCCACTTAGTGTATGCTGCCAAAGACCAGACTGCTTCAAGTCTCCCCACCGTGTTGTAGGAAGCACTAGACCAGCCACCAAGGCCCGCAGGTTGTGGCGATCACAGCCAAAGAGAACTGGACTGAGCAAACACTCTAGAGGAGCAGCAGGAGTGCTCCACATTCCAACCAGTTTCTCATGAATTCCTGCCATCTGGGAGCGCAGCCGTCTGAATGTGGCAGGGACGATCTGAGCTTGATGGGAGAAGACAAATGGCTAACCTCCGTTATGCTCTGGCCTATTGGAACCAGTAGATGTTGAGCTTCAATAAATGTTTACAGTGGATGGTATAAGTCCCTTTTTCCTCAAGTTGTGTTAAGCATGAAATTCCCTTGGCATGGAGGTGGGGGGAGAGGGTGCCAACAAAGACACTTGTGCTGCTATTTCATATCCACAACTCCATGAGATCACGCTTTTTTACATAGATACCACCATTTGGAATTCTTGATATTCGGAGTTGTTACTTTTTGCTGGATAGTCACAACTTGTAACAAGTTAATGTTTAATAAATGTTGTTTTTAAAGACCTCCTTTGGCTGTGGAAAACACGAGAAGGGCTACAGGCTGGAGGTTACCAGGACCCACCCACGTAAAGACTGGTTCAATGGCCGCTTCCGGAACGTTCTCCTGACCTCCATTGCTGTGGTGCCAATGCAGGACCACACGGTGGCTACCCTTGGAACTGCAGATGGGCGGATCATCCAGGTAAGAAATGAAGAATTAAGGACAAGTAGGTCTTTAAACATCAATCAAGGGTCTAGTCCCAGCTCCAGAACATGCAGCCAACCCTTGTTTCTCTTTACTGTTTCAATTAGGGAAAAAAGCATGCCACTAGGTTTTATCGTAGCTTATCAATGTATAAGGAGGGAATAAAATCATTTAATTTGAACAGTGATCAATAAACTTGTTTGTGCAAGATCAATAAAGTGTTTGGGCCTGGAGGTTACATTAAGGGAAATTCCTGTGTGTGCTGTGAGGTGCAAATGCCACAGAATAATTTTGTATGTCATTGGATATATGTAATTTGTAGAGAGGTCATTTGCACTGTAAGACTAAGCAACAAAAAAGCAGCAAAAAATAAGGAAAAAATTAGATCGATTATTTAAAGTTGGCAAAACCCAGAAGCAGTCCAAACACGTCTGGCAGAAGTGTGCATTGGTCCGCAGCGTTTCCCTGCTTCATTGTGCATGTTGTGTAAACGGGCAGGATGTGGGTACGTGACCAGTGAAAATGGCCTGGGAGAATGAAGCTGCAGGTGCCAGGTCAGGTTGGAGAACACAAGCCTTTCCTGTTTGCTCCATAGTCACCTTTGACCTTGCATCACCACTTTAACAGAAACTCCAGTTTATCATACATCTGTTCCTGCATATCTGCTTGTCTATCAGAACTAATTAAACCTTCAGACTGGACTTGATGTACATTTAATTAATTGGCATAAGCAGTCTGTATTGTGTGCATACTCGCATATCTGCACAACACTGACGCACTTGAAGGGGAAAACATCCCACAAATTTGTATTTTTATAATTCTAAGACACTTTCCTTCCAGAAGGTTCCATTCATGTTTTCCAAATAGGATAAGAGAGTGTTTAAGAAATGAGAAGTGTGTGACAGCTGCACGGAAACAGAGAGGAGAAGTTGAACAGAGCGTTAATAGTAAGCAGTGAGCTTCGATGACATATCCTCACACCGAATTTTCCTGGAACGATTGCAGCTGTCGTTTGCTCTCATATTTATTTTTTTTTCCTTTACATTTTTTCCCCTCAACCTTTTCTCGGCCCTTTTGTCGCGACGTGGAGTCCTGGGAATGGGTGAGCAGTAGCTCAGCTGTCCCGCTCAAGGACTATGGGGTGATGGGTGGGGGGGCGAAAGCTGATTGGACAAACAGGAGGGGCAAATATCACCATGTTAAATGTTAAATCAGCCACCGCTCGTAAATGCTGAACTTGTCTTTTGTGGGGAAAAGTCACAGAGCCCTTACTCTTAAAGTGCACGTTGGTAGAGAGAGTGTATGTGGCCGAGAGAAAGAGAGAGCCCTAGAGACCCATATTCTGTAAGAAAGTCATTCTGACTCTGTCAGAACAGAATCACTGTGTGAAAATCTTATTATGTAGCTTTATGTTTATGACCCAGACTTCCTTTAAAATCCACAATAAAAAATAATTCACACGGTCATTAGTGCTCTGCTGCATATGTTTGTCCTTTGAGGGCACAATATTCTTCCCACAGTAACCACTAGACATTTTCTGGTTTGTAAGGTTCAATTGGATTACTACTGGGATTCTGTTGTCTTTTGCAGTTTATTGCTACTAGAAGCTTTACTTCAAATTGTACTTGGTATTTGGTAAATTTATGACTCCTCCAGACTATACTGTACTCTAGTCTGTAGTGAAATGTAAATGAATTTCTTACCTATAGTAGGAGAGACTTTGGAGAGGCCCAGACAAGCGCTGCACTCTTCTTTTGTGTCTGAAATCAACAAGCCAGCATTGGTGGAATGAATGTGTCTAACTTGTATCTGATGCGGAGGCAAAACCTTTATCGAAAAGACTTTACAAACTCTGAGGCTCTAGCCAATCAGAGAGAGACTTCAGACCTGCTAGCACCAAGCAAACTCCCAAGAACAAAATAGTACTTGACTGATGGAATGCTAACACCAGCACCTTTATTGCTTACAGACTAAATCCTTTGTGAAAAGGTTTTCTAACTGCACATAGTCCCAAGCTCTCATGACAGACACTCTCTTTTTCTGCCATCACGCACTTTCCACCCATTAAATGCTACACACCTACAGCAGACTTGCCTCACCCCAGACTCACTCCAGGTGTGTTAAACCGCAGATCCAGGTACCATTAATGGATCGCACACTGTAATACCCTATTCAGACCCAGGCTATCTTAGAGGCCTGTAATTGCAGCCTGACCATGGATGATACATTTTAGTCCAGGTGTGTGCGGATGGAGCCGGCGCTCTGGCACCTCCCAGCATGCCACAGCAGCAGCGCTCTTTACTTGCTCTCTCGCCTGAGGCTGCCACCTTTGTCTGCTCCCACACGCTGCTTCAATCTGTCACCTTCCCCTGAAAGAGAGGCAAACAGAAGTTCTTACATGATCTCTGGCACGCGGAACTTGTCCCTTCACAATGTCGCTGCCTCTGGATTCCACTGCCTTTTGATTCTGATAATGTCCTGAGGACAGTTCCAGACATAGTCACAATTACAGACATTTTATAATGTGCTTCTGGGGATTAAAAAATAATTATTTATAAAACAACCTGGGCTAAAACCTTTTGGAATTTTGGCAGCATCAAAGGCAATACCTGAAAACAGGAAAGTTATTCTCTTATTTAAAAAGAAGGGATGCAGGGTAAAGGATGTTGTTATACACAGCCACTCGTATCACTGTTTCCAACGCTAGATTTAGCCGATGTGTTAAAATGATTCACTTTTACAGTCATAGTGTCAACATGGCATGCAGCCAGTTAGAGTGAATAATGAACATGCTTTTTCAAATGTCACTACCCACAATGAAGACCTTAAATGTGAGAGGTCACTCACGTTGTTTGTCCGTATCGCAGGTGGTGGTTTCCCGTTTTGGCAACACAGAGCCGCATGTGGATTTCCTCTTGGACACACGCCCCGTGTCCTCAGAGGTCGCTGTTCTGTCTCCAGAGCGCCCAGACGCGTCCTTATTGCTCGTCACAGGAAACAAGGTGGTGACCCTTTCAAACATTTCTAATGGAAATAAAATCTCTTGCTTGTAATTTTGTAATATTGATCATCTCTGGAGGTCTGAGAGGAAATATCAAGAGAGAAAGTGAACAAGAACAGAGCAAGATAGGACTCAGTGAGGCCATGTCTGATGCAACACACACCAGAGTTATTTGTGTCACAGTTAGTTTAACCTTGCTAATTTGCCCCCTCTTTCTAAAACCAGTACTCTTCTTCTGTTCCTGTTTTTACAGTCTTCTATTCTTATATATTCTTCAGGACAGTAATATATTACTCATATCAATGTATTATTTCAGTTTAATTAATTTATTATTTAATACTTCCATTCTTGTGACAATATGCTGCTGTCAGGTCAACTTACAGTTAAAAGTAAATTGACTAAACTACATGTAAAATTAAAAGCAGACTTACTACACTACATTTAAAATGAAAAGCAAACGTACTACACTCCATTTTGACTTGAGGCCATTGAAGTTGCGCTGACTTTAGCTTCCCAGATTAGGCCCAAATTTTGGCTTCTCCCTCCATTTTCTCAGCGTCCCTGATGGGTTAACTCCTCTTTAGCCTCACTTACTGAACTGAGCATGCACAATGTTTTGAGATTCTCAAATGAAATTATAAAGATAGGATATTTCTGATTTCCTAACTCCTAACTGTTTAATTACTCTTATGAAAGGTTTGCTAACCTATCTGTACCCTACACAGAAGTAGACTGTATGGGATTAACTAAAATAAAATATTTTGAAATTTTTAAAATGTCTTTGTTTAGTTAACCAAAAACGCTTTGTGGCACCCAATCACCTTGAGACGAAGCAAATTCTAAAATGTGGTTTCATAATATAAATACGTATATGTAACGGTGCTGCCTCTCTGATGTGCAGGTATCTAAGGTGCCCGTGATCGGTCCTGGCTGTGAGCACTTGTGGAACTGCAGCACGTGTCTCCTGGCTCCTGCCTTCATGGGCTGCGGATGGTGCCGGAACAGGAATCTCTGCACTCGCTCACCTCAGTGCGCTGCTTCCCATTGGAGCCAAGATTCCTGTCCCCTTCTCATCACCAAGGTTATTGGCCTGCCCATCCAACAACTGGCAATATTACCATGGTTACAAAGCAGCTAATTGCATCTAGCTAAAAGACTTAGAGTAATAGATAAGCGTAGGTTGGATAACCACAGAGGCAAGAACTTTTCAGTACTCTGGTATTTCTTTAAAGTGATATTAAATATCAGATAGTGTTATTATGAAAAATGTTAATGAATGTGTGTGTGCATGCGTATGTGTGTATGTATTTTTATGTCTCCATAATGTTCTTTAGCCCTATAGGTCACTGAATTTACAGTAAGACAAAAAAGCTGGTTTCTGAACCACAGCCTTTTATGCTGGCCCTTGTAAGGCCACTTTTAATGGCAGAAAAATAAATACTGGCTGCCATATGCCTTTGTTTTGTTCAACGTTTAGTTACCCCTCGTTGATTTAATACTAGACGACCAACTGCTTTTGTAGAACCCACAGTGCAAAATCAAAGCACTTTCACTAGCTACCTTTCGAATAGAGACATGCCTTATTATTTTACATCACATTACCTACATAAAACCATCCCATGGGGCAAAAGAGTGAAAAGAAGTCAATGTGAATAAAGCCCTCTGTGCTTCCTGTAGGTCTTTCCTGCCGCTGCCCCACTGAAAGGCCACACCAACATCACGATCTGTGGCAAGAACTTTGGCTTCAGTAAGAAAGACCGCTTTGATGGCAAGCTTATTGAGGTTGATGTGGCTGGAGCAAAGTGCAAGATGACCAAGAAGGACAGTAGCAATCACCGGTAAGTGATCAGATCAAATTCACTGTACTTATCTAGACCTTTGCTAAGACAAAGCTATAAAATGCTGCACAAAAAGACAATAAAAAATCCATTTTGTTAAAGTACAAAAGCAACACCAAAAACGCAGTGAGATTAAAAACCATTACCTATGATCATGACCCATGAAGCCTGAAGCATAAAGATGAGTTTTAAGATGTTTCTTAAAAATGTAGTTGAATCAGAAAGTCTAATCTCAAGGGGGAGGTTGTTCCAAAGCAAATGCACAATCACGGTTTTGCTTCCATTTTGTAATTGAAACAGCCAAAATCCTAGTTTGAAGACCTCAGTGATCTGACACTTGGACAAGTTGGCAAGAACTCATAAAACTGACTGAAAGCTTCACCATATGGAGCCTGAGCAAAAAAAAAAAAAAACCTTTATTTTGATATTTTAAAATCAATCCTAAGGTTCATGGGAATCCATGGAAACGATGTGTTCCTCATGCCTAATCCTAATGTGAATGCAAGCAACTGAGTTTTGGATTAACTGGAGCCTAGCCATAGCTCCTTTACTAACCCAAGGCAATAATACATAATAATAGTCTAAGTGAGATGACACAAAA
>NC_137512.1:22105000-22107500 GCF_041902795.1 Electrophorus electricus | reverse complement strand
CTAATTTATGTAGCGGGTCTACCTGTTTCTAGATACTGATTTGAAAGTGCACCTTCGTAAACTGCAGTTATAGATGAATTTCTTCTGTTGGTGCTGTGTAAAATTTCTGTTATACTAACAGATTTTCTAGTGCTTTTATGACATTTCTCAGTAAACTTAATTTGATTGTATCTGTGGAAACAACCTGCTTCATTTTGACACATCTCACTAACATTCATTGTTTGTTTTCCAACCATAAAACTTTTTTTTTTTTTTTACAGAAAATCCAATTCAAAAAGCTTAACACTGTTAAGTGAAGTCTCTTAGCTTTATTCATGTTCAGCCCACCTACTAGAATATGGCTTCTCGGTAAATCATTATAAACGGTGGTTTAATCCACACAATTATTCATCCCATTTTTAAATTTTCCAACTATGCCAATACTTATACACCATGTTCATTTGTATTGGCAGTTCCATAACTTTCCTAAGATTGTGTTTTCATGAGAATGGGGTCAGCTGGGTGTTTGCTCTCCATCTGTGATATTGCACAATTGGGAACTGGCAAGGGGAGGATGAGGAAATTGTTGACAGGAAGTAGCCACCACATTAAACAGGGCACAGCTTTTTTCAGAACAGTGGCTATTCTGGGCATATATGAGACACATGAGAAAACATGGGCTGGCAGCTTACAAGTTTTTCACACTGTGACACAATATAAATGCCTTATATGAGAGTTATCTGCGCAAAAACATTAATGCCATGTTAGGCAGTAGTTTGCTTTTTCTTTCTGGGTTTCTTTCAGAGTTTTGAGTAGAGTGAGATTCTACATTACTGTTTCATCTTTACCCTGGAGGGATTTGGAATACTCCTGAAACATGTTTTCCTTTTTCACTGGTCTTGTACTCAGTGTCTAATCTTTTTTTTGTTTGTTTCCCAGCTCAAGGTCATGTTTGTCTTTTTGGTGCAGTAGATAAATATGCAACATCAGTAGTTCTGAGCACACTGCAAATATTTGCCATGGTCTGATGTGCAGTTCGCCTGCTATAGTAACAAAGTTGTTTGTAGGTAGTCACTGCAGACTCACCAGTCACAGCTAGAAGAGTAGCAGAGTAAGGTCCACTGATCTGTAATATATACACTGCATGGACAAAAGTATTGGGACACCTAAACATTACAACTAGTCCCCCCACACCACCCCCCGGAAACTATAACAGCCTCCACGCATCTAGGAAAGCTTTCTATAAGGTTTTGTATTGTGCATACAGGAATTTTTGCCCAATTCATCCAGAAGAGTATTTGTGAGGTCAGACATTTATGTTTGATGAGAGGGCCTGGCTCACAATCTCTGCTCCCAAAAGTATTGGTGTTGAGGTCAGGGTTCTTTGTGGGCCAGTCAAGTTCTTCTACACCAAACCCACCCAACCATGCCTTTATGGATCTTGCTTTGTGCACTGGGGAAGTCATGCTGGAATAGAACAGGGCCTTCCCCAAACTGTTCTCACAAAGTTGGAAGCATACAATTGTCCAAAATACCTTAGTATGCTGAAGTATTAAGATTTCCTTTCACCAGAACTAAAGGCCCTGAAAATAATCCCATAGCATCATGCCTCCTCCACCAAACAGTTGGCACAATGCAGTCAGCCGGTAACGTTCTCCTTGCATTTGCCAAACCCAGACTCGTCCATTTAGAGTCCAGTGACGGCGTGCTTTACACGACTCCATCCAGCATTGTGCTTGGTGATGTAAGGCTTGCATGCAGCTGAAGCCTTTGCTATGAAGCTCCTGGCACACAGTTTTTGTGCTGATGTTAATGCCAGAGCAGGTTTGGAACTCTGCAGTTAGTGAGTCAGCAAAGCGGTGGCGACTTTTATGCACTATGCACATCAGCACTCCACTCTGTAACTGTTTGTGGTCTGCCACTTTGTGGCTGAGTTGCTGTGTTTCCTAATCACTTCCACGTTTCAATAATACCACTCACAGTTGTTCATGGAATATCTAGGAGGGAAGAAATTCCACAAACTGACTCTTTGCAGCAGTGGCATCCTATTACAGTACCAATTCAGTGAGGCCGACTGCATGCTTGATTTTATAAACCTGTTTAAATGGGATGGAATGAAAGACCTGAATTCAGTGAATAGGAGGTGTGTCCCAAGACCTTTGTCCATATAGAGTATGCGCTATATAATAGATCAGTAGGTAGATCCAGAGAACTGTGGAGAAACACACAGAGAACTGTAGAAGAAGCCCCACAGAGCCCCATCTAGACCCATAGAACTAGATTGAAACCTTGCATTCTAATTGTTTAAGAGCAGACAGCACTCAGACCACGTATTTGTAAATAATCCCAGCTAAAGCTGGGGGATATGTTTTACGCTCCAGGGCTACATAACGAACACAAGGATTCACATCAAGTACGACAGATGGAGAAATAGCCACTCACTGTCAAATGCTGTTACGGGCCGAGAAGAACGTAACACAGATAGGATGGATGCATGATGGGCATGATGGAAAACGCTGCC
>NC_137512.1:22067500-22100000 GCF_041902795.1 Electrophorus electricus | reverse complement strand
GAGGGGATGGTTTGGTATGACGGTCGTGCTCACATACCTCACTTGGACATGCTGGCAAACGCGAGGAGTGTCAGTCCCACTAATGAAATGGTGTCTCACGAGTCTCTGGACTATAGAACCACTTTGCTTGAGGGTATGTTCTGCTTCCTCGCTGTTTCCTGCTCAGAATAAAAAATTGCCCCTTCATGCTGATCTGAGAACATTTTTTGCTGCTTCTGTCACACGGGCTGAGGCAGCGATCTTTCTAGAGCTCAGCACACACAGTTTGTCCTCCCCTTTACCCTCAGCTCTCCTCCTCCTCTTCCTCCCCCTCCTCATCCTCCTAGCTCCTCTGTTTGCTCCCCCCTCTCTGCCAAAGGCTTCGCTTCTCAGTGGGGTAAAACTCTCTCTTTCAGCCTCTCATCTGTAAAGCCTGGTTTCAAGTTCCCTCCCCCTTTGTAGTTGTTGTAATTACCTGACCTCCCACTGACCGTGTTCATTTAGATGAGCCTTGGAGTCTAACTTTTAATGAGCCTGTGTTTGACCTTTGATCTTTTGACCCCGTTCCTTCGCAGATCAGAGCTTGCCTACATCCCAGAGCGAGTCGTGTCGCCCTGCCCTGTATCCGCATGCGCACCTGGACCTGTCGCCCATGCTGGGAGCAGCAGAAGGGGACCTGGCCTCTCCGCTCCTGCCTGCTCCTGCCCCTGTAGACCTGAGCTGCCTGCACCCGGAGCTGCTGAAGGAGGTGCAGCACGTGGTCATCGCCAGAGAAGACCTGCTCCTCCATGTCAGTGAGGTCATCGGAAGAGGTGAGACAACATGCAAAAATGAAAGCAAGTATGACTAGTCATGCATAATCATTTAGTATCCTGCAATCATATGAATATATATTCTTGCACACACGCGCGCACACACACACACACACACACACACACACACACACACGCACACACAGAGTCAGTGACATACTGATAGTAGATCAGAATCAAGCAAGTATGACTAGTCATACATATGCCTTTGAAAAGCAACCTTGAGGTTTATAAAGGCATTACATGGAATACATTTTGAATCTTGTGCTTATGCATATATTCTTTATACACTCATGCACGCACACAGATATCTTCTAACGTACACATTATGCTGTAACATACTGACTGTTTGGTTATGACCTCTGTGGTATGAAATTTTACACCATAAATTATTAATGCACATGGAGTATGCTCTTTCATGCATGCATACAGACATTTTAAAAAGAACTTTTAGGAAAAGGAAATTTGAAGCCATTTGAAAATGTGTCTGGTCGGGGCGACACACTTGGGTATCTGCATGGAAAATTGCCCTTCTGCCCATTGTTCTGTAGAAGTGGGGGTGTGAACTCAGCTGGCTCAGATTTAGTGTGGGGCCTTTCCCACCCCTTACTCTTTACTGCACACGACTCCCTAAAACCTGCTCTAACCCACTACAGGCCCCCGCCAGCCACACTGTGCGTGTGTGTGCTCGTGTGTGTGTGTGCTCGTGTGTGCGCGTGCGTGCGTGCATATGTGTGTGCGTGTTTGTGCCTGTGTGTGTATGTGCATGTGTATTTGTGTATGTGTGTATGTACGTGCATGCATGTGTGTGTGCATGTGTATGCATCTGCAGGTGTGTGTGTGTGTGTGTGTGTATACGTGTGAATGTTGGGAAGTAAACATTAGTATATGGGTGTGTGTGTGTGTGAGCGTATGTGTGTATGTGTGTGTGTATACGTGTGAATGTTGGGAAGTAAACATTAGTATACGGGTGTGTGTGTGCATGTTGGGTGCTTGGTGGGGTGTGTGTGGTGATTTGTCCCCGTGTTAAATTCCTTGCTCCATTGTTGGTCTGTCTCAAGGCTCCGTATGGTAATCTGACTCGGCTGCCATCTGGGAGAACGTGATAGCAGCTCAGAGGGGAGATTACACCCACCACCCCAAAAACACCAGAGCCCAACCTTTACTCACTATTCCCTTACAACTCGGGCAGCTTTAGGGAGGACTCTCGGTCAAGCTTTTGGTATTATTACTTAATGACTTTTGTAAAAAAAACAAACAAAAAAAAACAAACGGGTGGGTGCAGAGAGAATGCTTTACATTTTGTTATGTCTAAAAGATTCTTAATTTTTAATGGGAAATTGGGGGAATAAGAGTGTAAGAATAAGGGAGAATAAGTGTGAGAATACGAGTGTAAAATAGCCAGTTCAAGTGGAAAGATGATAATGATTTAACCAAAAATAAGATGCCGAATTTGTTCTAGCAGATGAAAAGTTCATAGATGTTGGGACGCACTCTTAAAGGACCACAGCCTAGAACTGTTTCAGTGTTTCCTCTGACACACCTCATTAGCTCATTCATTAGTGGACTGAAGTTTATTGGAGTGAGAACTACACCTGTGAAGCAGAAGGGTGAGACCAGTCAGAGGACTCCATCACTGCCACCCCAAAGCCCCTCAGTGATGAACACACATGCACACACACATACAGAAAAGTTGTTTATGAGTCTGAACTCACAGGTCATTCCATTATGGGAACCTTGTCATCGTTATCATCATCTTCATCACCATCATCATCATTACCACGCAGTCAATGTTGTGAAATTACAGTAGGAAGTCCTAGTCTCAGATGGATAGAGCAAGAATGAAATAGAGGGTACAGAATAAATGCAGCAAACATGGCTTGCTGTGGTGTCCACGCTGCAGTGAGTCGCACTGGCCCGGCCTTGGGGGTCTCCATTGTTCAGGGTTATGAAAAGCCCAGTGAAACACACCCCTTCCACGTCTGCACTAGCTGGAGACGGAGAGCAGCTCTGATGCACTGATGTCTTAATGGCTTCTCTCTGCCTTCCCCTCTTTGTGAACGGCAGGACACTTTGGCTGTGTGTTCCACGGGACTCTGCTGGAACCAGACGGCCAGAAGCAGCACTGCGCAGTCAAGTCCCTAAACCGTGAGTGTGTGTGTGTGTGTGTGTGTGTGTGTGTGTGTGCACGTGTTCATCATCAGTAGTATACAATAGTGGAAAATGGCTAATAATGTATATTGTATGATCATCATGCTTAAAATTGTTCATACAAGGAACCATGAACACTTCTTGACTCAACCATCTGTAGTGTTTCTGAGTGTAGTTACCCCCTACAGTTGTGATCTCCTCCACTGACAGATGCTTTAAAGTGCTGTGGTCCATGAGGTGTAGTTACTGCATTTGGTACAGTATTTAGAAAGAAAAGCAACTGTAACAACAGTTGCACGTTTTAAATTAAAATGCCTGGTATAGACAATTTGACACACCTCATAAATTGTTTTTCTTGACTTGTCCTTTCTGAACTCTGTTTGATATGCTGTTACTTCTTTTCATATTTTGTTTTGTATATAATTAAGGCTGTTTTAATAAGACATGTGGAGATGATGACAATGACGATGATGGAGCCGTGTAGTGGCCATATCACATTAGAGCTGCTGATCCCAGAGCAGACTGCTGAAATGCTTAGTGAATTCAGGCCCTTTCTGCTCTCTTGTGTTTACTGCTCCCACTAATCTTTTTTTAAATGGGGAAAATACTACAAACTAGAATAAAGAGAAAGAGGAAAGGAGCAGGACCAGAGAGACTCCCATGTGTGTCCAGTAATGACTGGCTCATGTCACACTAGATTAACTCTCATCGTTAAAATAGCTGTTCTCAGGGGTGAGGTGTGTGTGAGGACCGATATTATTTTAAGTGGATTTTCTTCTGGCCAAGTGTCTGTCAATGCAGATTATATATGGAGGGAATCATGGAAAGGTTATTGCAAGTTTACAGGCTCCTGCAAGAAGTACTGTATTATGTCATGGCATTTTGCAGACCCTCAGTCTGAATATCCCTTAATGAAGGGGTTTTAAATCTGGTTCAGATCACTGTTGAATGAAACCACTGCTGACTGGACTCACATGAACAATGTAAAAGTGCAAAAGCCTAATTCACATCTGAAAAAAATGTAATTCAATTGGAAGATTTTTCAGTGCAGGCACAAAATCTCCAGAACATGGACAGATGCCATTTTTGGCTGGAGATATATTTGGTATACAAAAACTAGAAATAACATTGTCGTAATATTGCAGGTATCACAGATATAGAGGAGGTGTCTCAGTTCCTGAAGGAGGGCATCATCATGAAGGACTTCAGCCACCCCAACGTGCTCTCCCTGCTGGGCATCTGCCTGCCCAGCGAGGGCTCTCCGCTGGTGGTGTTGCCCTACATGAAGCACGGAGACCTGCGCAACTTCATCAGGGACGAGAGCCACGTACGTCCAGCGTGGCCGCGGGCTGCTTTGGAAGTGCTGTGTTTTGGGTTGGTGTTTGTATGTTTGTCCCTCACTCAGAGCGGTTACTGTCATTGCCCCAACAGAGCCCCACAGTAAAGGACCTCATGGGCTTTGGCCTGCAGGTGGCAAAAGGCATGGAGTATCTCGCCAGCAAGAAGTTTGTCCACCGAGATCTCGCAGCCCGCAACTGCATGTAAGCCTTTCAGCACCACGGCAGACAGAAGCCTCCCACGTACTTGCATATGCTTTTACTTTCTGTCATGGCTGTGTGCAAAGACATTCCTGTCTTTCAAAGATAAGATAAAAAAAACGTGTGTGGTTCATGTACAGTAAGTGTGTATGTGTCTTATATTATTCTGACACACTCCACTTTGCCTGTGTTCTTTCCTGCAGGCTAGATGAGAGCTACACAGTGAAGGTAGCTGACTTTGGCCTGGCCAGAGATGTGTATGATAAAGAATATTACAGTGTGCACAACAAGAGTGGCGTCAAGCTGCCTGTTAAATGGATGGCACTGGAGAGCCTACAGACTCACAAGTTCACCACCAAGTCTGATGTTGTGAGTGCAGCACTTAGAATTGAAGCATCTTTTACATTACAAATTTGTTTATTTAAATATATTTGTTAATATTTATTAACTTAATAATAATAATAATTAATAATATTAACTTACAATTATGAGTGAGTACAACTTGAGCAATTGAGGGTTAAGGGTCTTGCTCAGGGGCCCAACAAATTTACATATACATATTAATATTAACATATATTCTGTATTTTATTGACAACCAGATGATTATATACTTGCACTAACTGCATATTTGTTTGTAAATATTTTTTCAAAAGTAATATTGCTACTATAATACCTACTATCCATTTAAATAAATGATAGAGTATTGTGCACTGAGGAGACTAGATAATTCAGTAGATTGTAAGTGGAGAAAGGGTTGTGCTCCAGTGTAGTGTTTGTGAGTAGAGAAAGGGTTGTGCTCCTGTGTAGTGTTTGTAAATTGAGAAAGGGTTGTGCTCCTGTGTAGTGTTTGTAAATTGAGAAAGGGTTGTGCTCCTGTGTAGTGTTTGTAAATGGAGAAAGGGTTGTGCTCCTGTGTAGTGTTTTGTAAATGGAGAAATGGTTGTGCTCCTGTGTAGTGTTTGTAAGTGCAGAAAGGGTTGTACTCCTGTGTAGTGTTTGTAAGTGCAGAAAGGGTTGTGCTCCTGTGTAGTGTTTGTAAGTGCAGAAATGGTTGTGCTCCTGTGTAGTGTTTGTAAGTGCAGAAAGGGTTGTGCTCCTGTGTAGTGTTTGTAAATGGAGAAATGGTTGTGTTCCTGTGTAGTGTCCACAGTGGACATGCAGGTAGCTCTTTATTTCTGAGTTAGTGGTCATGCGACCAGCAGTAATCCTGTAATGTGAAAATACCACCTTAATATGATCCTTTAATGGGTCGGGTGCATGAAAAAGTATTTACAAACCTTATTTAATTCACTTGTGATCTATGCAGCTTTGAGCGAGTGACTCAGGCTAGGGAGGATTGGGCAATAAAGAGTTGGTTACCTTCAGTAATGCTGTGTTTAATTTATTAATCCCACCTGTTTTTCACTGATTAACTTGATTTGAAAGCCCACTTAATGCAGTTTATCTGTGATTCAGAAGGCTATAGAATCTAGTTTCACACAACCTTTTTATTGGCCAGTTTAGTACACATATGGTTGCTCAGTTAAACATGTATAAACCTGTCAGTTACAGCAGCTAGGTATGCTATGACGCATGCACTGTTGTCTAAAATGTCACTGTTTGGCTCAAATGTTAATTGTAAGTGTTTTTGTGCTCTCTCTACACACTCATCAGCCCTCAAACCATCACATATTAAAGGTTAATGACCTATCTCCATATAGGGGGATGTGTTGAAACGGTGGTGAATTTTGATTGGCTGTACTTAATTTCTAATTGTTTCTTTTCTGTGTACAGTGGTCCTTTGGTGTGTTGCTATGGGAACTCATGACCCGAGGTGCTCCGCCCTATTCCGATGTAAACTCCTTTGACATTACTGTGTTCCTCTTGCAAGGCCGAAGACTGCTTCAGCCAGAGTTCTGCCCGGATGCCCTGTGAGTACACACGTACACACGTACACACACACACACACACACACACACACACACACACACACACACACACCCCTTCAAAGGGAGTAGCACATGCCTCAGTGCTCTCATTAGCTCTGTACAAGAGCATAAAAACAGAGAGCCTTTGTTGAACTCCAGTAGATTCAGTGACCTGGCAGTAGCTCATCAGAAGCCTCAGCCAGCTCAGCTCCACATGACTACTGAAGCTAAACTCTCCCTCACACACACACGCACACAGAAAGGACTCCCCCATTAGGCAGCAGTGGTGCTGTTTGAGTAAACGATACATTCATGGTCAGCACCTTCTATATAATAACAGAATATCAGAATTGAACGCCTCCCCTGTGGAGCGGCAGAGTGATCTTACAGACTTTTATTCCATTCAGCCTGAATCCTGCTCCTCCTCCTCCACTTCTGCTCAGCAGATTAGCAGAATGGAATGACAAAATGTGTGGATACTTTGCTCTGAAGAAAAATTACTGTAAAACAGGCAAATGATTTAATTCGGGTTACAGCGCTAGAAAAAGAGGTGATGTGTTGGCTTCTTAATTGTTGACTTAATTTAAAATGAAGGCTGCCTTTCCTTTTAACTGATGATCTTTATTAATCCCATAAAATAAGAAGTCTAAAGTTTAAACTATGTTTTCCATTAAGCATGTGCTATAATAAGAAGACACTGAATCTGGAATGACCTTGCAGATCAGCTTTTGTCAGCAATTAAAGAGGCTTTTAAACATGAGTGCTATAAGACTCCTCATACTAAACAACATTACTACAGTTTCTTCCAGCAAACTCTTAGCTAGTCTTTTTTCTGTGACTCTAATAACGTCTGGAATGGAATGTTGAGGCTTTTCTGTCTCTTTCGCTCCCAGCTACAATGTGATGATCGAGTGTTGGCACCCTAAACCTGAGCGCCGGCCCACTTTCTCCGAGCTCGTCTCGCGTATCTCGGCCATCTTCTCCAGCTTCAGCGGAGAGCACTACGTCCTCCTGAATACCACATATGTCAACATCGACAAGATGACGCCCTACCCCTCTCTCATCTCCTCTCAGAACCACCTGGACCGGGACTGCTGCACCTGACGGAGAGACGGTGAGACAGAGAGCGAGACTGTGCCTCTGCTCTTCGTCTGCTGCGTAAGACTCAAAGATGCTGGACTCTGTTCCAGGGACAGTTGTGCACTCTGTAAAGAGGAGGAATGCTGCCCAGGGCCGCTGCTGAAGACCGTAAAGGGAAGCTAATTGTCTTTATCATTGTAGATGGAGTACAGCCCTCTGAAGCAGGAGCTGTGGAGGCAGCTCTGTCCTCCAGGCCTGCTGATACCGACCTCTCTTTTGCAGCAGGCTGGATGCATACTGACACACTTGACTGTATGATCTGTCAGCTTTCACCCAGCCCATACTGCATGGACCAAATAGCCAAGCACAGAACAGCCACCCTCTCTGACTGGGAGCAGGGTGCTGACGGGCTGCACGCTACTGCCAGGGTTTCGGCATTTCATTTAAAACATTTTCACTTAGGTGAAATTTGAATAGGGTTGAGTGAAAGCGATGTAGTTCGAGGGCATTGACAAAAATTGCACTCAAGCAGAATCATCTTGATCAGACTGTCCAGAGTCTGAGTCGTGATCTACTGATGATGCTCATGATATTGTCTTGATGAAAGGAGATCTTGAACTCCTGATCTATATGGGAGAAGTTCTGATTGTCCCTCTTCCTCTGTGGTGGTTTGTGCTGCTGGCTGTGTGAATGTGCTGGTGATTGTGTGAAATCACCATTCTAGGACCTCATGTGTGTCTTCACTCTCTGACTGAACCAAGCACATCAGCACAGGATTCTGTCAGGTTGACACTGGATGCATTACATGTGACATTATGTATGAGGAAGCTTTTGATATAGCTTTGAATGTTCTTCAAACTACTCTATTCCATTCTGTGTTCAGCCGATCAGAAATGTACAAATGTTTCTTTGTGTGTTTTTTCAGCTGAATTTCAAATCTCAATAGTTGACCTTAAATGACCAATAATGCTTGAAAAAGAGCTTCTTAAACATTGCATTATGCTATATTTTTTATACAGTCTGAATGAAATGGAATTTGAAGTCACTCAGCTTGCATATTAGCAATGTAGCAAATATGACAATGAATGTGATTTTTAGCATAGATCCACTGAGAGGTGTAAATAACGTATTTGTATTTCTTTTGTCTAGCCTGCTGTGCGATACATGTATATTGAGCCTGTGCAGTTTGCAGCATAGAAATTGGTACCATTCAAATATATTACGGTAGCAGTTTACATTTTATCAATGATCTTGTGTAGTGTAAAAAAAAAAATTGGCATTGTACATTGAACTACTTGTACCAGTCTTTTTCTGTGTAGAGCCATGACTGTCAAAATAGCTGTGTGGTCACTCTATGAATATGGTACAAATAACAGTATTTCTATTTTCTTTGTAACCCGGTTGAATAAAGCTGGTCTGTCATCATGTTGTCTGTACGTAATAAATATCGCAGGATAAACAGACTCCATATGGAGTCTTGGGGATAAAGTGACTTTTTAACTGCCTTAAGACAAATGTTTTTTCAGGGTTCTAATGCCATTCTCTCATTGGCTGTCTGGGAAATTTGACCATGACCTCTTGTTTACCCTTGGTAGATTTGACCTTTGGCCATTTATTGTCTAGACAGGCTTTTCAATTTCTCTCATAATGGGAAGGTTCCCCTCCTCCTAGAAGAAGTGCTGTCATACTCTTCCATTATACTTCTCCAAAGTAAGTATATACTTGGAAATAATATAATAGTGCTTTTAACAATGTTGCCATACGTCTGTCTTAACATTTTTCTATCTTTATTTCATTCTTTTTTAAAGCCATAAAAATATAACTGTGAATAATCAAGGATAACTTGTTTTGAGCCTCTGTCTGTGCCAACTTGAAAATCTGAAAGTTAGGTAAATTTGTGGATATCAAAACAACCTGCCATTACCAAGTTTTGTGTTGTCCTAGCTGAGTACCTATTGTTGGAATGTAATGCCTCATTCACTCATCGTTATTCCATCCTGTCCCCACTAGAAAAAAAAAATCTCCACCCCTATTTCCACTACATAACTCAACACTAATTCATAAAGAGAACAGGCATAAGAACACATCACGAGATAAGAATCATCCAGCCAGCCAGATAAAATCAATAAAACAAGCACTGGCCTGATGCCAAATGTATATCTATTGTGGCTCTTGTAATCAGAGTAACAGTGAGGAGGAAGACTGTCATCTAGTGGACATCACTTAAAGATTTAACGCATCTTAATTCTGATGCATATTTATACATCAATTTCTAAGAGGCTAGTTGAAAATAAGTTAGAAGTGTATTTAAAATTTTACTTGTTCTGAATAAAACCTTAGTATTAAGAGTTACAAGCTACATGAGTTTAAAGAGTTCAGTTTCAGAAGACAAACCTTAACCTAATGAGTAAAATCACCATCCTTATTTGGTCTCAAAGAATATATATGATGCTGTATTAGAATGCATGTTTTTAATTATTTTTATGTATTTAATTTTGTTGCAAGCTTGCTGCCAAACTGTAGTCATGGAATTAGATACTCAGGGACTCCAGGTGATGTGCTGTGCTTGATTTATTTTGTCTTCCATCCTTTGTGTCTCAGTTCTCCTGCTCCAGTTCTGAATCCTTATTTTCCTCCTTGGATACTGCAGACTGGCTTGGAGAGATGGACACATGACCCGGGACAGTGGGGTCAGAAAGAGGTCCAGGTGAAGGCTGTTTACCCCTCAGCACTTTTGAGGGAACCAGGGGAAATATCTGAATGCCTTCACTGCCATGGCTTTACAGGAAGTCTTGTTTACTCGGCTGAGCAAAAGATGCTAGTATCTGCACCGTCTCACCAGAAAAGGCAGCATCCACAAGTATATCGGTCTTGGGTTGCTGGCTCACATAGTCCTGGGGACACTGCTTAGCAGGAGGACTTGGATGTAGCATGGGAGAAATGCCATCCACTCCGAGGGCCTCATGGTAGGACATGGAGCCCAGAGCTTGAGAAGGAGTCTCATGGCTCCTCGTGACATTTCTTCTTCCTCCAGCAGAAAATAGGAGTGCTCATCTCTCTTGGGTTGGGTCTTAGGTGTGATCCTGATGTCTGGCAAGCTCTCTAGTGCTGTGAACACTGGAGCTGCAGCCTGGGACAAACTGGACTTTGTGACACATCTAGAAATGCCTTTAGTGGGCCTGAGCCTACCTAAATTAGTCCCATTGTCATGGAGCCTACTGACCTGGCTTCCCTGGCAAGCAAAGGCAGGAGACTCACTAATCACAGCAGAGTCTGTATCTTTGTTATTCTGCAGCACATCCACTCTTGCTCTCTGTCCTGGCTTTTGTTTGGCACAAAGAGGTGTGTGAGCTGTCAGGAGATCCGTCGATGTCTTTTGACCAGCACTTACATGATTTCGCAGGGTCGTGGTCACTTGATGCCTCGGTGAGGTTTTTCTCTGGCTCATCTTGACTGCTGTTCCTACTACGCTCAGAAAGCAGGTTGGCACAGATGAGTCAGGGTTGGTGCTGATGCCCGGGCCAGGTGAGTTTCCACTGATGTTCTGGATGACAAGTGCTGGAAATTTGGTGGGAACACAGGACCTTGAATGCCTTGGGGGTTTCTTGTTTGGTTCACGTTCCTTCTGCTGAATGCCTTGGAGAAAATAACCACTCCTCTTTCTAAAAGGTGGTCTGCACGCAGTCAGAGTGCTACTGCAGGCTGTCTGTCCAAGAGTCCTTGTGCACTGTACCATCCAATGTCCCTCTATCACTAGAGTTGCCCCCACTTTCAGATAGTCCTCCCTTATAGCATTGTGACTTGCTGCACCACAGAAACCATAACAACTATTACCGATAAAAGAGCTGATACTCAAAGGAAGCGGTTCAAAATTAGTTAACCGCAAATAACATGAGGGGAAAAAATCGGATGCTGACTAAAAACATGCCGGATTCCGAATGACAGTCCATTTAAATAAGATCTCATTTTTATTGTCATTATGGCGTCATCGGTATATATACCTGATGTCACCAAAATTCGTCACATCCAGATTCTGTAAAAACGAACAAATTCACTTTATTTGCTTGCTTGATGGCTTTTTTCCCCCCATTTTGTAATCAAGCAATTCCTAGAAATTAAGGTTGACGCAGAGCTAATATGAAGTTTGGACAATCACAAGTAACTGATTTGGATATTCCCGTCTACAGTTTATAGTGAATGAAATGAAAGAAAAGTAAAGTCCATTATAATTAAGTTGGCTACTTCCATTACGATAGTTGTACTTAACATGACCATCTTTCTATACCTTAAATCTTTTGCAACTAAGTAGATATTAAAAACTTGATTAGCAAAGCTACTTAGCTTAATCTGCTAACATTAAACAACTAGTTAATGTTAGCTAGCTGTCTGGCATCCTCTCACAAGTGCCATGACCAAATAGGTTGCTTGAAATATATTTATGTTACGTTAGCCTAAACTAATCTAAATTCTAAACGTTTATTTACTGACTAGAAGATACGCTTTATGAGAACATAGACCTTAATGTTGGTCAATTAAGGTAGCTATGCGTGACAGTTCATACACCAGTTTGCTAGCTAGCGTTAGCTAATCTGAATCGGTGAGCTTTTGTGTGGGATATAAGATCTACCCTTTCATTCATCGTTGTCCCAACCTGCTGATAAAAAAGCTCGGTCGCCATCTTCACCACTTATTTAAAACTAATTAATTACGGAGTGGATTATGTTTAAAGATTTTTAATGCATTTTAATTCTGATGCTTTCTTTATTTTAAGAGGCTATTTAGGAATAAGTTAAATTAATTTAGAAAATAAAGTATTTATAAAAAAGAAAAAACAAAAAACCTAATATTCAGTGTCACGAACTGTTATAGAAGAGAAACTTGAACCATAATAGAAAGTATTAGCAACTTTGTGACACATTTGTGATTATATTTTTAAATTTATTCTAAATTACTTTTTCCTGTAGTTTACTGTTATGAAGCATCACCAGTAGGAGGTAGTGTTACCGTGACCACTGTAGCCTGTGGTGCTGCCCCCCAGATTGAGAGGCATTTGTAAGCAAAAGCCGTTTTCCTTTTTCCGTTTCACAGTGTTTACAGCTGAGAAATTTGATAAAAAATATTCCATTTACCTGGTTGGCAGACTATACAGACTTATGTTTTTACATGTTCAGTTTGGGTCACACAGAAGCTTGTATTTGTATTTACTTTATAACCACGTATAATGCTGAACCCAAGTCATGAAATGGGGGATGTATCACAGTATTTGTGCGTACAACCTCATAATTTCAAATGACCCAGTGATGTTTTTCATATGTACTTTAACTGCTTGACATTCCATGTTGTGAACTGAGAACTGTGTGTTCTAGTACTTGATGTGCTTCAATCCTGTCAATCTTATTCTGTATTAGATTGTATTTCTTGTATGTTGTCACCTTTTTTAAAAGGACCATTAGCATCTATTTATCGGCTGGTAGTGATATTACCATTTTGCCATTGGTTTTAGTATAAAACTGTTAGCATTTTAGCTTCCAGAATATTTGGTCTTGTAGTGGTTATCCATACCAAGCTCAAGTACAAGTTTCAGTAATTGTTATACAACTCATTCTCTTTTAGGTCTTGATATATGTCCTATTATGCAAAATATGTACATGCATGGCACTTTATGGCAAATTTAGGCATACAAATATATATAGGAGTGTAGGCAGAAGAGTAGACTACATAGGAGACAAAGACATGTATTAGAAAGGGTGCATATATGTTGGTGTTTTGTTTGGATTCTTGTATAGAATTATATGAATGATTGTTTATATTAAAACATAATATGATTTTGAATTTGCATACTTACTACATAGTGAGGTTATCACAAAAGAACAAGACAGACACTGTTAGGAGAATGATTTAATGGTTTAATAAAAACAGGCCGAGGCATCTGTAAGAACAAACCACATATTTCTTTCGCATCTTTTTACAAAGTTTACACATAATCTGCTCAGAATGACCCTGCACTTGGAGTGTAATAGAGTGGCAGGGGACAACCATTGATCTGTGCAAGCTCTACAGTCTTAAATCTAACACAGAAGGCCAATACCATGCAAATGTTCAGATGTGTCTAGTAAAAACATAGATAAATCTAAGTTCCTATACTCAGGTCCCATTGCCTGTGTCCATAAGAAGGACGGGACACTTTACCAGAGACATTTTAAGTACATTTGTGAAATTTGTTAGATGCTCTTATCCAGAGTAACTTACATATCAGTATGACACTTTGTGTGTTCCATGGGAATTGAACCCATGAAAATGGTGACCTCTGTGCTCTATCTGGTGAGCTACAGGTGTTTATCTTAATGCTCTTGATGGCTGTTCATGGTTCAGGATTCTGGCTCAAGGGAAACAGTATCATCAGCCTTTATCACACCCTGGAGACTCTACAAAGAGATCAGGATTTCATTTGGGTTATCGAATGCTCTAGCAGCATTCCAACGGAAAATAGAGGCGGTACTGGATAGCCTCGGAGACGAGGATTGTGTACCTTGATGTCCTCTGCTATGCAAAATCATTTAAGGGGCATATGGGAGGGGTCTGTAAATTCCTTGAGGTGCTTCAACTCAATGGAGGAAACTCGAACTAGAGAAATGTGACCATTGCCAGCAAGAGGTCAGGTACGTGGGTCTCATGGTGTCCGCTGAAGGGGTGAAGATAGACCCTAAGGATTTGGATGCTGTGTTGACTCTCAAGATCAAGATTCCAAAGTTCTTTACCAATCCTATATACATGTCTTATATACATACTCTGTCTTAGCCTACCACACAAATCCAACAAAAGTTTTGATAAGCTTTCACATGCTGACAGTATGCACATAGCCAAGCAGCTATTAGCAACAGAACCATGCACAGTGATTGGAATCTACTTAAACAAGCTGTTCAGCCTATTAAATATATATGTTAGTCCTTATGCACAATTTACCAACTTTTTCTAAAAAATTAATCTAGAAAATGGCATTGATGCCTAATAAAATTCGCAAAGCTGTGCTATTGGTACTGTTCTTGTCTATCATGAACCAACAAGCTAGCTGGTTAGGGTTGGGTTTTTTTGTTTTTTTGTTTTTGCTTTTTGCTTTTTCCACAAGCTAGCTTGTGATTTGTGTCCCCCACAGTGGGTACAACCTGTCATAAAATTAGAGATGATAAAGCCCACCCATTTAGAGGGATAATATGATGGTAAATTTGACATTTGAAATTATAATTATTTTCCTCTGCCCTTTTGTAAATTTAGAACACCAAGCACCAATATTCTTTGCAGCAACTGCAGAGGTGATAAAATTCTGATAAGGAGACAAAGCTAGATGGATGCAGGAAGTGCTGTACCTGTAATGCCGTCAAAACAGCTTTAAAGACGTTCACTGTAAACATTCTATAGCACTTCTTTCCACTTTAGTGCCCATGAGCAATTAGAGGTGCTGAATATCATTTTAAATCATATCAGCATCAGTCTTTTCATTTTTACCAGCTTAAGCCAGAGCTATGACTTTGTCTTAGAGGTATTTCAACGATATTCCACAACTGACAGAACAGGACACACAGCCAACAAAATCAGATGATTCAGAAACCCTGCCAGCAGAGTTTGCCTTTCTTGAAAAATAAGGCTTTTTCTGTAGCCTAATGGCAAACAAGTAATATATCTCTTGTTCATTACTAACTGCTTTAAGCTAAAGCAGTCATACTTTTAATGATGAGATTCCTTGGACTACTTAAAACCTTTTCAGTCACATAGGCCGAATCATGCTACCTTACTATCTGCAACTGTTCACTAAAGCTTAAATTGGCTGGAACAACAAAACTTTGATTCACATTGGATTACTATGAAATGATACACAGAAGTGCAGATTGTCAATCAGATTGCAACTGTTAAGAATTCTGAAATTGTAGCCAGGTTAGCGCAATATAGATTGCTGCCTCTCTGTGTACACGTGTGCAAAACATCCCTGGCTGAGACTAGGGTTCAGATAAACTAAGAGCCTACTGGGAAAGAACTATAGATTTGATAAAAGAGCAAGTAGCAAACAATCCATTTTATGTGGTTGCTCCAGAGACCAAGAACCCTACATCAGAACCTGTTGCTGCTTGTAATGACCTGCTTTTCCTTATGCCATCAGGTCCTGCAAAGCCATCACCTAAACCGCAAACAACACAGAGAGAGCAAAGATCCAAGAAAAGAGATGTCCAGCAGTGACAGTTCAGACAGTGAGCAAAGAGTGGGACATTGCTGGTTGAGAACGCCTGTTAGCAATGAACTACGAAATACCAACTTTGAAACCAGAGAAATCCAGTCCAGAGAGATTTGAGTCCTATCTAGAGAACAAACAGAAGCGATAGCTACTATGAAACACCTACCTGGAGCCAGAGCTATCCAGTCTAAGATGAAGCAGATCCAACCTGTAAAAGACAGAAACTAATAGAACAGGGAAAAGCTGAACAAAACAGGCACAGTGAATGAGAAAGAACACGAATACCTTGAAAGTACAAGTTACCTTGTTCAGCTCAACCTGAGATGGTGACTGAACATGAAGAAGAACTGCAACTGGAGGGGAGGCCATCAACACCCTCTGAAGCTGACACACTGTAAATGGACAGCAGGAGAAAGAAGACCAAATCAGTTTTTGACATATGAAACATTAGGCAAGCCATCGTTACATTCTTATCCTTGAGTCAGTGCCATTAGAGCATACACTAAGACCCACATCCTGGTATGCAAAACACCAATCTTAGCTGCTCATACATCACACATGTGTATCATACACTTACATTGCATTGCACCTGTTTGAAGATATTAAAGATATTAAAAGCACAAACGTTGGTAATGTCAGTGTTGGTAATGTCAGCAGCATCTGCAAGCACAAGCATCAGAGTCCTTTATCTCATCTGCTTCACATTGTTTACAGGTGAGAACTGTGATTAACAAAATATACAGAGTTAATGTACCTGGTTGCTAGACTATATAGACTCATATTTGTACATGTGTGTTGAGTGAAGTCGAAGTTTGTATTTACTTTATAACCATGCACGAGCTTAATCAAAGTCATGAAATGATGGATGATTCATAGTATTCACATGTACAACCTCCTAATTCAAATGACCTAATGTTATTTGGGAGACAAATATACATAGAATAAGAGGGAATGTGATGTCCAGGTGG
Organism: Electrophorus electricus; assembly: GCF_041902795.1. Taxonomy (NCBI): domain Eukaryota; kingdom Metazoa; phylum Chordata; class Actinopteri; order Gymnotiformes; family Gymnotidae; genus Electrophorus; species Electrophorus electricus. The sequence goes on along the minus strand of NC_137512.1, from coordinate 22,083,341 downwards.
TTAAACGGCACAAGAAAAGTTAAGAATAAAGATCAAAAGCCCTGTGTTTGTCACTGAGTCATAGGTGAGATAATATACCATAAGATGAAATATAATTACTAAATTGAGATCTTTTTCTGTAATATCATTCATAAATTGATATCTTGAACTTTTCAAAGCCAAACCCAAAACATGAATTTTGTGTAATATGGCAACTAGTTTCACGTTGTCTTGCAGTTTCAAGTTTTCCCTCCTCTAGTCCAACTCATTATAGACTTGATAATTAGCTGATTTGCTGGAGCTGATTGCTTTGCAATTCAAACTTAAATGTTATGTAAAGTGCATCAGAATTAAAAGCATGCAAAAATCATATATATATATATATATATATAGAGAGAGAGAGAGAGAGAGAGAGAGAGAGAGAGAGAGAGAGAGAGAGAGAGAGAGAGAGAGAGAGAGAGAGAGAGAGAGAGAGAGAGAGAGAGAGAGAGAGAGAGAGAGAGAGAGAGAGAGAGAGAGAGAGAGAGAGAGAGAGTCCACTAGGGGGCAGCACAGGTACTTTATCATCTCACTGACTTGTCTGCAATTAATCTGTTTTCACAAGCCACAATAATAATGAATTTCTGGCATGATGCCAATGCTTGTTTCTTTGATTATTTGGGTTAGCCACTTTGTTCATCAAGCCTCCAACCAACTCTCTGTGTGTGAATTAGTGTTCAGTAATATAGGGGACATATAGTGGTGATTTGAGGTGCAAATTATAATATTCCAACAATAGCTACTTATGTAGGAAAACAGAAAAGCAAAAGTAGTGGGTTGTATTGAGCCATTTACTTTATTTTTAATTATTTGTGGTAGATTTTTGTGACATTTCATGACATTTTAAGAATAAATGTCAGATATGGCCAAGATTTACAATGTCAGTGTTGTTGAACTAAATATTATTTCAAGTGGCTATTCTCACCTATGGAGAGGTAATGAGGAGGTATAGCTGCTTATCTTCCTTGGGGAGGGGAATCTTTCCACCATGAGGAAAAATGAAAAGCCTGTCTAGACATGGTCAACAAAAGGTCAAGGTCATGGTTCCCAGGCAATGAAATGGAACTGAACACACTATCTCCATTCAAAGAATAAAGGTACTTTCTTTGATATATTTATTCTGTACATATCCTGATGACAGAGGTAAGTCACAAAGACTTATTCACAAAGAAATATTATTTGTACTATAAAGTATTACCACAGAGAGCCATTTTGATAGTCATGACACAGTAAATCACTAGTACCATAATCAGTACCAGAAAATGTAACACTACAGTTTAACATCAAGATAACTGATAATAAAATGCAAACTGCTGTTCTAATATAATGTGTTTGAATGGTACCAGACAATTTATATGCTGCAAGCTGCAGTCCTGTACATGTCCGTCTAGAGGAACAGACATAATTTACATCTCTTGGTGGATCTTTCTGTGTATTTGGTGGTTGCTAAAATCACGTTTGTGGTCCTCTCTACTATGTCACTAATATGCGAGCTGAGCAGAGTCTTATGTCATATAAAAAAAAATACTAACACTTTGCAAGCTCTTTTTCAGAAAATGAGTATTTTCAAACATAAAACATCCAGAACTGTGTAAGTTTAAACACATTTAAAGCTTCATCAAATCTAGTTTCACACGTAACTCCTCCAGTGTTCAGCTGACAGTCCTGCTGTGTTTTGTACAGTTGGAGAGAGAGGATATGTGCAAGATCCCAGAATGGTGCTTTTGACAGATTAAAGAGATGCTCACCACACACTTCCAGGCCCCAGGGGAGCAAAGCACCACAGAGGAGTGCTTCCAATCAGAAAGACCTTGTCTTCTCCTATATGGGTCAGGAAGCACAGAAATAGACTGGCCCCTTTCATCAAGATAATATTCAGCATGATCAGAGTTATTGATTTCAGTCGGGTGCAGGTTTGGTCAAAGCAATCAAAGTATTTTGGTTTAAAGTATGTTTCCACTCAACCTAATGAAAACCCACTTGGGTGGAAATGGTTTAATAAAGCAGAGGAACCCTGCCATTAGTGAGCAGACTCATACAGTGACGTGTGTCAGTATGTATCCAGCCTGCTGAAACGCAGCTCGGTATCAGCAGGCCTGGAGGACAGAGCTCCCTCCACAGCTCCTGCTTCAGAGGGCTGTACTCCATCTACAATGATAAAGACAATCAGCTTCCCTTTACGGTCTTCAGCAGCGGCCCTGGGCAGCATTCCTCCTCTTTACAGAGTGCACAACTGTCCCTGGAACAGAGTCCAGCATCTTTGAGTCTTACGCAGCAGACGAAGAGCAGAGGCACAGTCTCGGTCTGTCTCGCTCTCTGTCTCACCGTCTCTCCGTCAGGTGCAGCAGTCCCGGTCCAGGTGGTTCTGAGAGGAGATGAGAGAGGGGTAGGGCGTCATCTTGTCGATGTTGACATATGTGGTGTTCAGGAGGACGTAGTGCTCTCCGCTGAAGCTGGAGAAGATGGCCGAGATACGCGAGACGAGCTCGGAGAAAGTGGGCCGGCGCTCAGGTTTAGGGTGCCAACACTCGATCATCACATTGTAGCTGGGAGCGAAAGAGACGGAAAAACATTCCATTCCAAACATTATTATAAAAAGCTTAGAGACTTAGAAACTAGCAATGTACATATTGCTTATATATGGAGTCTTGAAGCACAGATTCTCAGTTAACTGCAGATGTCTGGATGCAGTGCAATTGTGCACAAGTAGTAATGGAAGACAAAAATATTTTTTTTCTCTTTCTTAGTTGCACAAAAGACTCCCATCACAAAACAATTCTTCTTCAGAGCAAAGTATCCACACATTTTGACATTCCATTCTGCTAATCTGCTGAACAGAAGTGGAGGAGGAGCAGGATTCAGGCTGAATGGAATAAAAGTCTGTAAGATCACTCTGCCGCTCCACAGGGGAGGCGTTCAACTCATCTGACACTCTGTTATTGTATTGGAGGTGATGAATATGACCGGCCATATCTGAGACTGTGTTATAATAAATGAGGTTCTGCCCACATGCTCTTATCTGTTAATCACAGTGCGAGACAGAACAACAGACCGCAGCAGATGCTAATGGGGAGGGAGAGTTTAGCTTCAGGAGTCATGTGGACCTGAACTGGCTGAGGTTTCTGATGAGCTACTGCCAGGTCACTGAATCTACTGGAGTTCAACAAAGGCTCTCTGTTTTTATGCTCTTGTACAAAGCTAATGAGAGCACTGAGGCACGCTCTCCTCCCTTTGGAGTGTGAGACCTCTTTCTGTGTGTGTGTGTGTGTGTACACTCACAGGGCATCTGGGCAGAACTCTGGCTGCAACAGTCTTCGGCCTTGCAAGAGAAAGACTGTAATGTCAAAGGAATTGACATCGGAATAGGGTGGAGCACCTCGGGTCATGAGTTCCCATAGCAACACGCCAAATGACCACTGTGTAAATACAAAGGGACAGATCCATTAGAATCTAGGAAGGAAAGTAAGTAGCTAGATAAATACAGCACGGCTTGAGCACAAGTTATAACGGCTTTAGGTCATTAATTATTAGTACTACTGGGGTAAGAGATGGTTCGTACAAAAGAGAAAAAGCTCCATCTCTGTAAAAAAATGTCTAGGCTTTTTGGTTTTTTGTGAGGTCTCTTCTGAGGTTACCCATTCTTTTGAGACTGGCTCAAAATGACCTTATATACGCCATATATTTTACGTTGGTCATGTTGGTCATGACTATGACATGACTGCCAAATACAGAGTAACTTGTCCACCCATTCTGCATATGGTCACTTTCCTGACTCACTGACCAAGCTGAAGTTTTTGTGCTTGTCAACATTTAGAATTCCCTAATTGTTTCTCCAAAGTTGTGTTATTTTTTTGTCACATGGTTATTTACCTAGCAATAAGATCAATTGTAAAACACATTCTTTTAGCATCATGAATTAAACATAAACAAATTTACAGTTAACACTAATGGTTACTACGCCAACTGTAAGTATTTAAATCAGTACATGTTCAGAGAAGTGCACAAAACATGCATAAAACACACAGATTGATGATGTGGAGTGTTAGATTCTAAGTGATGTACTCATAACATTGGACTTGGCGTGAACTTGGTAGACAGAATATACACTGCCTGGCCAAAAAAAGGTCACACACTCTAACATTTCGTTGGACCACACATTCGCTGTGGCATCCTTTCCACAAGCTTCTGCAATGTCTCAGCATTTATTTCTGTCCAGAGTTTCATTAATTTTTCCCCAAGATCTTGTATTGATGATGGGAGATTTGGACCACTGCACAAAGTCTTCTCCAGCACATCCTAAAGATTCTCAATGGGGTTCATGTCTGGACTCTGTGGTGGACAAGCCATGTGAAACTGATGTCTCATGCTCCCTGAACCACTCTTTCACAATTTGAGCCCGACGAATCCTGGCATTGTCATCTTGGAATATGCCTGTGCCATCAGGGAAGAAAAAAATCCATTGATGGAATAAGCTGGTCATTCAGTATATTCAGGTAGTCAGCTGACTTCATTCTTTGGGCATATAATGTTGCTGAACCTACACCTGACCAACTGCAGCAACCCCAGATCATAGCACTACCCCCACAGGCTTGTACGGTAGGCACTAGACATGATGGGTGCGTCACTTCAGCCACCTCTCTTCTTACCCTGATGCTCCCATCACTCTGGAACATGGTCAATCTGGACTCATCAGACCACATGACCTTCTTCCATTGCTCCAGAGTCCAATCTTTATGCTCCCTAGCAAATTGAAGTCATTTTTGCCGGTTAGCCTCACTGACAAGTGGTTTTCTTAAGGCTACACAGCTGTTTAGTCCCAATCCCTTCAGTTCCCTTCGCATTGTGCATGTGGAAATGCTCTTAATTTCACTATTAAACATATTCCTGAGTTCTACTGTAGTTTTTCTATGATTTGATTTCACCATACGTTTACGTGATCGCCGATCACGACCACTCAGGATTTTTTTCTGACCACACTCGAAGATGATGTTTCCCCACTGTCCTTCCACTTTTTAATAATGCATTGGACGGTTCTTAACCTGATTTTAGTCGTTTCAGCAATCTCCTTAGATGTTTTCTCTGCTTGATGCATGCCAATAATTTGACTCTTCTGAAACAGATTTACATCTTTTCACGACCACAGGATGTGTCTTTCGACATGGTTGTTTAACAAATGAGAAGCTACTCACTGCATCAGTTGGGGTTAAATAGCTTGTTGCCAGCCGAAACATGATCACCCATGCAGTAATTATGCAATGGGAGGCTCTTACCTATTTGCTTAGTTAAATCCAGGTGGTGACCTTTTTTTGGCCTGGTAGTGTATGTAAATATTAACAAATTTCCAATGTAAAAGATGTTTAGATTCTAAGTGCTGCACTCACAACATCAGACTTGGTGGTGAACTTGTGAGTCTGTAGGCTCTCCAGTGCCATCCATTTAACAGGCAGCTTGACGCCACTCTTGTTGTGCACACTGTAATATTCTTTATCATACACATCTCTGGCCAGGCCAAAGTCAGCTACCTTCACTGTGTAGCTCTCATCTAGCCTGCAGGAAAGAACACAGGCAAAGTGGAGTGTGTCAGAATAATATAAGACACATACACACATACTGTACATGAACCACACACGTTTTTTTTATCTTATCTTTGAAAGACAGGAATGTCTTTGCACACAGCCATGACAGAAAGTAAAAGCATATGCAAGTACGTGGGAGGCTTCTGTCTGCCGTGGTGCTGAAAGGCTTACATGCAGTTGCGGGCTGCGAGATCTCGGTGGACAAACTTCTTGCTGGCGAGATACTCCATGCCTTTTGCCACCTGCAGGCCAAAGCCCATGAGGTCCTTTACTGTGGGGCTCTGTTGGGGCAATGACAGCAACCGCTCTGAGTGAGGGACAAACATACAAACACCAACCCAAAACACAGCACTTCCAAAGCAGCCCGCGGCCACGCTGGACGTACGTGGCTCTCGTCCCTGATGAAGTTGCGCAGGTCTCCGTGCTTCATGTAGGGCAACACCACCAGCGGAGAGCCCTCGCTGGGCAGGCAGATGCCCAGCAGGGAGAGCACGTTGGGGTGGCTGAAGTCCTTCATGATGATGCCCTCCTTCAGGAACTGAGACACCTCCTCTATATCTGTGATACCTGCACTCAATAGAAAACAGACCACAAGACACAACTTCCTTTAAGAGGCAGAACTGAAGCCGAATAAGGATTTTTTTGGTCAGCCAAACACAATTTCAGACAGACATCCTTTTTTTAATTAACAAAGGTGACTATACAGTGTTCAAGTAGCTTAAGATCTTTTATGTCAGAAGAAAAACTGCTGTTGATAAATATACATTGTTTAAACTAAAGCATCTGTTAAATCCTATTATTCTGACTAATGTCAAAGCAACAAAGCACCAAACATTTCACATGAAATAACATAAATGCTCACACACATGCTCAGTATGTCACCCATGAGAATAACTGCATCATCTGTGAGACTTAATCTAGTGTGTCATGAACCATTAGTGGATGCACTCAGGATCTCTCGGCTCCTTCCCAGCTCATCTTTAATCTGTTTTGTGGGCTTTCACATTTAGAGAAGATTAAGCAGCTGTTTATCCTTTCAGTGGGAGCAGAAAACACCACAGAGCAAAAAGTTTAAAGAACACAGAGTCAAAGACCAGATGCCAGAAAATTCACCCAACATCCCAGCAGATAAAACACTGCTTTAGGACGGAGTTTTTGTGACTTCAATGGAGGCAAATGGGACATTCAATCGGATCTCCAGTGCTGAGATGCTGTATGAACCGAACACTACACTTGTTACTCTCTCCCAGCTAAACTGTTCTCAATAAACTGTTCTAGCTGTTAAAATCCTCTTATAAAAAGGCATGTCTGAGTAGCCAAACTGTTCCTTAATCACTCTCATCTTAGGTCACAATTGCCAGAGGGGATTTAACCCCCACACATTGTAAAAGTAAAGAAGCAAACACTTCTCTAATTCTAAGCCATTGATTCTACTGCAATCAGCCTCAGTGCTGTAGTACTGGGCCCAACTATGAAAACCAATGTTAGTGATATAAGTGAAGATCAGCTCATAAATCTAAGGTCTTGGAACGACATGTTACCTGATTACGAGCAACTCTAGTGTGATATGGCCACAATACGGCTCCGTCATCATCAATGTCATCATCTCCACATTTATGCTGTCATATTAAAACAGCCTTAATTATATACAAAACAAAATATGAAAAGAAGTAACAGCATGTCAAACTGAGAGTTAAGAAAGGACAAGTCAAGAAAAACCATTTATGAGGTGTGTCAGATTGTCTATATCAGGTACGTTAATTTAAAACTGTTGTTACAGTTGATTTTCTTTCTCAATACTGTACCAAATGCAGTAACTACACCTCATGGACCACAGCACTTTAAAGCATCTGTCAGTGGAGATCACAACTGTAGGGGGTAACTACACTCAGAAACACTACAGATGGTTGAGTCAAGAAGTGTTCATGGTTCCTTGTATGAACAATTTTAAGCATGATGATCATACAATATACATTTTTAGCTATTTTCCACTATTGTATACTACTGATGATGAACACGCACACACACACACACACACACACACACACACACACACACTCACGGTTTAGGGACTTGACTGCGCAGTGCTGCTTCTGGCCGTCTGGTTCCAGCAGAGTCCCGTGGAACACACAGCCAAAGTGTCCTGCCGTTCACAAAGAGGGGAAGGCAGAGAGAAGCCATTAAGACATCAGTGCATCAGAGCTGCTCTCCGTCTCCAGCTAGTGCAGACGTGGAAGGGGTGTGTTTCACTGGGCTTTTCATAACCCTGAACAATGGAGACCCCCAAGGCCGGGCCAGTGCGACTCACTGCAGCGTGGACACCACAGCAAGCCATGTTTGCTGCATTTATTCTGTACCCTCTATTTCATTCTTGCTCTATCCATCTGAGACTAGGACTTCCTACTGTAATTTCACAACATTGACTGCGTGGTAATGGTGATGATGGTGATGAAGATGATGATAACGATGACAAGGTTCCCATAATGGAATGACCTGTGAGTTCAGACTCATAAACAGCTTTTCTGTATGTGTGTGTGCATGTGTGTTCATCACTGAGGGGCTTTGGGGTGGCAGTGATGGAGTCCTCTGACTGGTCTCACCCTTCTGCTTCACAGGTGTAGTTCTCACTCCAATAAACTTCAGTCCACTAATGAATGAGCTAATGAGGTGTGTCAGAGGAAACACTGAAACAGTTCTAGGCTGTGATCCTTTAAGAGTGCGTCCCAACATCTATGAGCTTTTCATCTGCTAGAACAAATTCGGCATCTTGGAGAATCCTGGGGGCTGCACCAACATGAATCGCTGCAGTAAGAACACCACAAGAATGCAGTGTGTAAGAATAATCACTCTTCCTTTGTTTTCTCTCTCCAAGCTCACTAACCTCATGCCACTCTGGTTTCACACCCCACGGGACTCCCCAGTCCAGGCTATGGGCTGGTGGTGATGAGGACAGTGTGGAGTCTTGCAGGTATCAAGAGGAGCTTCACTGTGCTGTTATTCACTCAGAGCAACTGTCTTTCACTTGTTCACTTCCGGCAGCGGTATTTGTCCTGCTTATTTAGTTTGCTCAGGAGCGTGAAGTGGAGGACACACTCAACACTGCAATATTGAGATGTTAAGACTGAGAGCTCTCTGACTGAGAGCTCAGTGTCTGTAGTGGGACACATGGAGCCCCTAGTAGAATGCATCACCACCACTCTGTCAGCAATCTGCTCTTGAAGTGTTCATAAGACAGTGTTTTTTAGTCTTTCTATAAATTAAAATAATTCTATAAAATAAAATAAAAAAGATAACATGCAAAAAGTAATTACAGATGACATCTTCCCTTCCAGTCACAGATCAGCATGAAACCCAGTACACTACACCGATTATTACCCTCTTGAAAAAAGATTAAGTAATAATTCCAAAAGCTTGACCGAGAGTCCTCCCTAAAGCTGCCCGAGTTGTAAGGGAATAGTGAGTAAAGGTTGGGCTCTGGTGTTTTTGGGGTGGTGGGTGTAATCTCCCCTCTGAGCTGCTATCACGTTCTCCCAGATGGCAGCCGAGTCAGATTACCATACGGAGCCTTGAGACAGACCAACAATGGAGCAAGGAATTTAACACGGGGACAAATCACCACACACACCCCACCAAGCACCCAACATGCACACACACACGTATACTAATGTTTACTTCCCAACATTCACACGTATACACACACACATACACACATACGCTCACACACACACACCCATATACTAATGTTTACTTCCCAACATTCACACATATACACACACACACACACACACACCTGCAGATGCATACACATGCACACACACATGCATGCACGTACATACACACATACACATGCACATACACACGCAGGCAAGCACACACACACACGTGCGCACACGTGCACGCACACGCACACACACACGCACAGTGTGGCTGGCGGGGACCTGTAGTGGGTTAGAGCAGGTTTTAGGGAGTCGTGTGCAGTAAAGAGTAAGGGGTGGGAAAGGCCCCACACTAAATCTGAGCCAGCTGAGTTCACACCCCCACTTCTACAGAACAATGGGCAGAAGGGCAATTTTCCATGCAGATACCCAAGTGTGTCGCCCCGACCAGACACATTTTCAAATGGCTTCAAATTTCCTAAAAGTTCTATTTAAAATGTCTGTAGCCAACTTGAAAGTGCAAATTATGTGCATTAATAATTTATGGTATAAGATTTCATACCACAGGCATCAGCATGTTACAGTATAATGTGTGCAAGTTGGAGGATATGTCAGTGACTGTGTGTGTGTGTGTGTGCGTGGTGTGTGTGTGTGTGTGTGTGTGTGTGTGTGTGTGTGAATGTGTGTGTGTGTGTGTGTGCAAGAATATATATTCATATGATTGCAGGATACTAAATGATTATGCATGACTAGTCATACTTGCTTTCATTTTTGCATGTTGTCTCACCTCTTCCGATGACCTCACTGACATGGAGGAGCAGGTCTTCTCTGGCGATGACCACGTGCTGCACCTCCTTCAGCAGCTCCGGGTGCAGGCAGCTCAGGTCTACGGGGGCAGGAGCAGGCAGGAGCGGAGAGGCCAGGTCCTCTTCTGCCGCTCCCAGCATGGGCGACAGGTCCAGGTGCGCATGCGGATACAGGGCAGGGCGACACGACTCGCTCTGGGATGTAGGCAAGCTCTGATCTGCGAAGGAACGGGGTCAAAAGATCAAAGGTCAAACACAGGCTCATTAAAAGTTAGACTCCAAGGCTCATCTAAATGAACACGGTCAGTGGGAGGTCAGGTAATTACAACAACTACAAAGGGGGAGGGAACTTGAAACCAGGCTTTACAGATGAGAGGCTGAAAGAGAGAGTTTTACCCCACTGAGAAGCGAAGCCTTTGGCAGAGAGGGGGGAGCAAACAGAGGAGCTAGGAGGATGAGGAGGGGGAGGAAGAGGAGGAGGAGAGCTGAGGGTAAAGGGGAGGACAAACTGTGTGTGCTGAGCTCTAGAAAGATCGCTGCCTCAGCCCGTGTGACAGAAGCAGCAAAAAATGTTCTCAGATCAGCATGAAGGGGCAATTTTTTATTCTGAGCAGGAAACAGCGAGGAAGCAGAACATACCCTCAAGCAAAGTGGTTCTATAGTCCAGAGACTCGTGAGACACCATTTCATTAGTGGGACTGACACTCCTCGCGTTTGCCAGCATGTCCAAGTGAGGTATGTGAGCACGACCGTCATACCAAACCATCCCCTCAGCTAAATCTACATGCAGATGGGGGGGGGGTGGAGGAGAGAGTGATTATAAGAGACAGAACGTCTTGTTTTAAGACAAGAACACGCCGTTCGCTTGTGCTCCTGCAATGTAACTTAAACCCAGAAAGCCCTTTCTCTCTTCTCCTTCTGAAGCAGCTGTAGGATTTCCTTTAGTGACCCAATGATTTATAGATCTCAAAACCTGTTATTTTCACAGTGGGAAAACACATGCAGCAGATTTTAGTTTTTGCAATAACATTGGCTGCCATTAGGTTGGCTTGGTGAAAGTTAGCACACACACACACACACACACACACTTGCATACCATCAATGTGCTTCTTCCTCTTGATCCAGGTGAACAAACCGAGCAGCATTAGCAGCAGTGTGGACACACACACCACACCAGTGACCAGCGGCCTGTAGTCCTGCTCCTGCGCCAGAACTACACGACCCAGAATTACTGAGGACGAGGCCTGCATCCACTAAAACACAGATAAGTATAGAAAAACAGTACATGCATAATGTAATACAACACCAGACACTTTAGGAAACACCTTGTAGGTGTAAAGCAAAGACTAAGACACGCAGAATTTGTGTCATTCATCTTTTAGCTCTTTTTTTGACCACATGACCACTGCATTTTTTTTGGGTGGTGCATCACTCAATTCAACGGTGACTTTGAAAAATGTAAAAATCCAGCATCACTGCTGTGCAGATCAGAACCAGTGAATACCAGTTAACATGCAACTACCATATCAGTATTCATGTGGTGTTGACAATGGCCCACCATCCAAATAAGATCCAGTCAGCAATGATGAACAGAAAACACACATGGGCTACAGTCTGTAATTGTACACTTACAAGTATAATAACTGTACATGTATAATAACTTTTCATAATAACATATGTGTATAACATTCACGTAGGACATGTGTACCCAGCGAAGCAGAAGCAGTGAGTGCAGATCCGAGAGGTGTTTCTAATAAACTGCATGGTGGGTGTGCAGGCTAGAGGTGGAAGAGCCCCACTGGCTTTTTGCCCCACTGGCTTTATGCCCCACTGGCTTTATGCCACTGCCACAAACTTACATGGGAGTTTCACATTTCAGAATTTATGAAACATTTTTACTTTTTGTCAACAAACCTTAGTCCATCTGCCACTACATGGAGCGGAAATATTCAGTGGCATGAGAATAAGCTCTTGGGGTCAAACAGCCCAAACACACAAGCACCAGTGAGAGGGGAAATTAGATCAGAGATAGAAGCCCTCTCACACCGAGCGGTGGGTTATTAAGGCTGAGATGAGCTCTCTCACAGGGCTTTGTGAAGAGGTTAGATTAGAGTCCCGTGGCACACGCTCACAGTGTGTCTCGTGTTGACAGATAAGAACATTACGCTAATATTCGCTCAGCGTTAGACTCATCGTATCAGATTCTCTGGGACCAGGAATGGTTTTTAATGCTTCTCGGAGCTGGCTGTGGCTGGAGAGGAAATGTAAGGCAGCTTATCAGTGTTGGGTTCTGGTTCATAAAATAACAATAAAATGCCAGAAAGAGGATTAATATTATCCAACATGATCCACAACAAAGCCGATGAGAAAATGTGACCGCTGACCTAATCAGGCAATCCCATCGTACTGCTGCACAGGTAGAGTAAGGTGTGCAGTGGGGAGAGAATCAGATAGAGAGGCAGTGAGAACCTGGAGAGTGGAGTGGAACAGCTGCTGCTCTGACAGAGGGACTGTCAGAGAGAGAGAGAGAGAGAGAGAGAGAGAGAGAGATGGAGAGAGAGAGAGAGAGAGAGGGAGAGAGGGAGATAGAGAGAGAGAGGGAGAGAGGGAGAGAGAGAGAGAGAGAGAGAGAGAGATGGAGAGAGAGAGAGAGAGAGAGAGAGAGAGGGAGAGAGGGAGATAGAGAGAGAGATGGAGAGAGAGAGAGAGAGAGAGAGAGAGAGAGAGAGGGAGAGAGAGAGAGAGATGGAGAGAGAGAGAGAGAGAGAGGGAGAGAGGGAGATAGAGAGAGAGAGGGAGAGAGGGAGAGAGATGGAGAGAGAGGGAGAGAGGGAGAGAGAGAGAGGGAGAGAGAGAGAGAGAGAGATGGAGAGAGAGAGGGAGAGAGAGAGGGGGAGGGAGAGAGAGAGATGGAGGGAGAGAGGGAGAGAGAGAGGGAGGGAGAGAGAGAGAGAGAGGGAGAGATGGAGGGAGAGAGGGAGGGAGAGAGAGAGGGAGGGAGAGAGAGATGGAGGGAGAGAGAGAGAGAGGGAGAGAGAGAGGGAGGGAGAGAGAGATGGAGGGAGAGAGAGAGAGAGGGAGAGAGAGAGGGAGAGAGAGAGAGAGGGAGAGAGAGAGAGAGAGGGAGAGATGGAGGGAGAGATGGAGGAGGAGAGGAAGGAGAGGGGGAGAACATAGAGGGAAGAGCATATAAACGGAGGGATTCTCTAACCTCCACCTCCAGCTCGTTGGTGGCGGTGTGGAGCTCAGAGGGCACGGTGCACTCCAGAGTGTTCCCCACCAGAGTGACACTCTCACAGGAGCGGTTGGACACCCGCAGCACCTCACCCTTCACGGCCTCCACGTCCACACGAGGGACCTGCGCACACACACAGATGGAGAGAGATGGGTAGTCACTGAGAGAGCCCTGGTGTGAGCATGCATGCTGCACCTTTGCCCCCAAACTGACCTACAGCCAAGAACAGCACCCAAGAGAAGACAGTAAAGTTTAAATGAACCTATACACTATAAACCCAGCCAACCTCAGCACTCTGAGATAGAGAAAAAGTGGGAGAAAAAGAGAATGATAGAGGGTAAGTGAGAGAGAGAGAGAGAGAGAGAGAGAGAGAGAGAGAGAGAGAGAGAGCAGAAGGCAATAAAGAGAGTGATCACATTTCTTGCATGACAGCCCGAGCTTTACAGATTGGACACAGTTCACTTCTGCACCTGTTTCCATATAGTACAGAACAGCCAGAGATCCAATAGGAACACACACACACACATCATGTGCGTATAGACAATCACAAACAGATTTCTAATGGAGTGTCCAACAATTAATTTATTTTCACTGCATTATACAGTACACAAAACATTCTGGCATATTTCGTGCATTAGTGGTTTTAAAAAGCCACACTAATGGGCAGTGAAGTATGTTACATTTTTAATTGTCTTAATACCGTCTTGCTGTGGAGGGGATTCTCCAGTTGTGTTGTGATGGTGGTTTGTGATGCTAATAGTCTCTACAACATAGAAGTCTAGCTGCCAATTTCAATTTTCATTTCCTTAAACAGGGCCCTGGTATTTAGCAGCTAATGTAAACAAACAAATTGCATACAAATGCACAAAAATCCCCAAGGCATGATTTGAACAATAGTGCAAGTTAATTAGATCAAAAAATAAATGAAAAGTGGTTTAGTTCCCATTATTGCTTAATGTGACACATGATGCCTTGGTCTTGTGTAAGTGTTTGCACAAACGTGCATGCATGTTTGCGTGTGGCTTTTAAAGGCCAGTGTGCCATGACGGTATTGGATTATGGGTTCTCATGAAACCCCCAATTCTCAAAAACTTGACTACTGAGTGACAGACCCAGAAAAAAACCCTCCTGTGTCTCATTGTTGAAAATGTTCGGTTTTTCACCCAGTTTCCCTTGCTTATGCAAAAAAACTCACCATTAATGTGTCAAAGGCTGGAAGCTTTAGGTGCTCAGAACAATAAGGGTGATGGAGAGAATATGGTGGGGAGAGGGTGAGCAGGGCCGCAATGGTAAACAAACCCCCCTTCCTGTTTGGACTCACTATTGTTTCCTTCCACTTCACTAAGTGCAGAGAAACAAGCTGCATTTGTGGTATTGTGTGTGTGCACGTAATGTTTTTAAGAATGTGATGGTAAAGCAAGAGTGTGTCTGTGTTTGTGTGCATGTGTGTGCACGTGTGTGTGTGTGTGTGTGCATGCGCATAGCTTTTAAGTTTGCAGCTTCCCTGGGGGCAGCCAGTGGAGAGTGTCTGGCTCTCTCACCTTGATCTCCAACACACTCTTACTGCCTCTGGGAGTGAGTGTGGGCTTCTGAAACTCCTCAAACTTGGGGTCCTCCACGTAGGTCAAGTCATATTGCCGCGTTGAGAAGCCGTCGAGCATAAACTTCATCTTGGTTGCAACTGGAGGCTGAATGTTCAGGCCTTTCAGTGAGGGAGTGATGCAGACGATGGCCAGCTTGTCTTCACCCTGCGTGCAGGTCTGAGTGTGGCAAGCACAAACATTAGCATCAGACCACGTCCTCTGGTCCTGCCCAAGCAAAGCCCTTTCACTCTGCACATCAACACACAGGAGCAACCAGCGGTGCAGTACTAAGACAAATTCCATTCTTTTACTAAGTAACTTGGTGTTCAGAACTTTCTGCAGCCTCTCTGAACTGAAATTTGTCTTTTACGTTTGCACTGAAACTCATAACACCTAAGCAGCTCTTGGTGATAACTCACTCATGACAGTATAAGAGCTGGCATTTATTAGTCCTGCAATAAGATGTTGCTGTCAGATGGTGTGCTTCCTTTACAACCCAAAGACAGAGTCATGCCAGAGCACACACTCTTGCCCAAAGCGTGCTGCTCTGACATTTTGATATTTCCATACTGACTTCATATAAGTGAGCCCCAGGATACTCCTGCATCCGGCACACATTCCACAGCCACCGAAGTGCCCAGCACTCACAGGTTCCGAAAATAATGCTGCATCAAGTCAAACATGGAATATGCAGTACAGTGAAACCATATGAGCCATTTTGCTTCAGCTGTGTCAGCACGCAGTATGTAATCTACAGGAAAAGTGAACAGGGCTCCTTTGTGATTTTGGGGGGGTCTAACTCCATGCATTGTGCAAGTTAGGACTCGGAGGCCCAGCAGATGCCATTGATGACTCGATCTCTTGGCAGTGTTCTCCAGCCCATCATACATCCTATCTGTGCTATGTTCTCCTTGGGCTGTAACAGCACTGGACAGTGAGTGGCTGTCTTGCTTTAGGCCTGTCTATT
>NC_137512.1:21982500-22060000 GCF_041902795.1 Electrophorus electricus | reverse complement strand
ATTTAAGGCCTTTTTTTGTGGATAGTGACATTTTTCTAATGCATTAATGAGGTAAGTGGCTATGCATGGCTTTGCGATGCATCCCTTGTTTGGAATGGCTAGCAGAATTTCTTTCCTATTTTTAGGTAACACCTGTAGGTAACATTACTGACATTCAGGGTGAAGGTAGTATCTAATTCTTTGTCATTTTCAGGCTTAAAATGAATGTTCAGTTTATCACAGGCCACTTCAGAAATGTTCTTTTGTCAGAGCAGGTTATAAATCGTCAAATTACAGGCTGTGTCTGGAACTGTCCTCAGGACATTATCAGAATCAAAAGGTAGTGGAATCCAGAGGCAGCGACATTGTGAAGGGACAAGTTCCGCGTGCCAGAGATCATGTAAGAACTTCTGTTTGCCTCTCTTTCAGGGGAAGGTGACAGATTGAAGCAGCGTGTGGGAGCAGACAAAGGTGGCAGCCTCAGGCGAGAGAGCACGTAAAGAGCGCTGCTGCTGTGGCATGCTGGGAGGTGCCAGAGCGCCGGCTCCATCCGCACACACCTGGACTAAAATGTATCATCCATGGTCAGGCTGCAATTACAGGCCTCTAAGATAGCCTGGGTCTGAATAGGGTATTACAGTGTGCGATCCATTAATGATACCTGGATCTGCGGTTTAACACACCGTTCTTTTATATCTTATATTTTAAATCTTTATTACACTGAGGTAAGATATTATACACCTATGACATATCATCTATCATCACAAACCACATAACTTCATAACGCTTTGCACTATTTCATGGTACTGGTCATGGTACCCTACATAATCTATAAGGATGTAAAAGTTATTCATTCTTTTTTTTTAGATGAACAGACAAACATATTGCACCTGGTCATCATTTAACAGAAATGAAGCAGCCGTGTGTGAAAAATGAAGTACACCTCATGAATCAATAGCTTGTAGAACCACCTTTAACAGGAACTGCCCTGTTTCATGAGCTAATTTTAGGTTATCTTTAGCTGTTGGACAGATGGCCTCACATTTGAATACTTTGGTATACAGAGGAGTTCATGGTCGACTCACTGACTGCAAGGAGCCCAGATCCTGTGGCTGCAAAATCCAAGTTGGTATGAGGTGTTTGTGATGATATGTTGTTTTTGATTTTCACCAAAAATGGAGCTGTGAATTATGGCCAAACCACTTTGGTCTCGTGTGTCCAAAGGACATAGCTCCAGGAATCTTGTGGTTTGCTCAGATGCAACTTGGCAAACTTAAGATGTGACATGTTCTTTTTATAAAAGAAGGGGCTTTCTCCTGGCAACCCTTCCAAAAAAGCCATGCTTATGCACGCTTCTTCTAATTGTACTGTCATCATGAACTTGAACATTCAACATGCTAACTGAGGCCTGTAGATTCTGAGATGAAGCTCTTTGGGTTTTTTTTTTCTCTGAGCATTGCACAGTCTGACCTTGGGATGAATTTGCTGGGAATTCTACTCCTGGTAAGACTGGCAACCATCTTGCATGTTTTCCACTTGTGAATAATCTTTCTCACTGTAAAATGATGGACTTTAAATAGTTTGTAAATGGCCTTATAAACCCTTCCCAGATTGATGGGCAACAACAAGTGCTTCTCCAAGGTCGTTGTTGATGTCTTTCCTCCTTGGCATGGTGTTAACACCCCAATGTTCCTGACCAGCACACTGCCAAAACCACTACCTTTTTAGAGGTGGTCACACTTGCTGATGATCATTTAATCAAGGCCATTTGATTAGCAGCATCTGGCTGTTACTCACCCTTTTAATGCCTATGGAAGCAGTATTGGTGTACTGCTCTTTTATTTTTTCCCACAATGCTTGTGCATTTCAGTCTAGTTTTTGTTAAATAAATAATGACACAGTATAATGTGTCATGTTGTTCATCTGAGGTTGCATTTTTTTATTCCAATCTAACCAACAGAAAATGATTCAAACATAGGACACACTGTTGTACTGGAGTAAGAAAAAACTTATATAGAAAGACAAAGATCATAGAGGTTTATGTGCAGCAAATATGAAAGACTAGTATTATATACATCAGCTTCAATATCTAGTTAAATTGAGAGAAGGAAATTATTACCATAACCTTGGCTTCCCATAAACAGTAAAAATGTTGATTGTAGTTCTACCATTTCTCAGTAAAAACATAAAACAACACAAGTGCTTTAAAACCTTATCAATCTATCTCTTTCCCAATGCAACAGCTCAGACAGCCTGGTGGAAAGTTTTGAGATAACACATATATATGCCCACACGACATAACAGATTTCAGAGTTAATAAGCCATCACGTATTTTTAACAAATGGAATGTCTTAGGCATCACACACCTAGAGTTGCTCAATAAGAGCAACATTTAAGACTCTCCAAGAAATAATCCAATTAATGGCAAGAAGGAAAATCAGTACTTAGAATTTAATCAATTAAAAATCATTTTAAAAACAAAAATGAATAGACAATAATCTAAAACCACTCCCATTTATCAACAGTATAAACAAATATAGTACAAGGGACTCATCTCTAAATTATATGTACTTTTATATACTGTAGACACAACTATATCTCTTCCAGTTAATAAGTGGGTGAATAGATGTAAATATTAACACTTTACACAAAACTCTGTAAAAAAAAAAAAAAAACTTCCAGAATTATCAGAAATGATCCATAGCAAAAAAAAACAACAACCCAAAACAATATCATTGAACTGGAAAAACAACAATCTCACTAAAATGTAGTGGACAAACCTACTAACAGACCATGCAGTTCATGAACATAAATCTGAGGAACCCAGAATCAAAACAGCAAAATTCAAGGAAATGTTCAATGTTTAAATATCTGTCTGTAATTCATTGCCTCTCCTTTACTTCCTTACCAACAGAAAACCTAGGATACAAACAGTAGCCACATTCAAAAATACAATAGCAAAATTCAAACATTCTCACTCCTGTTAAAATTAATACCTGCAATACTCGTTTCAATTTTTTTCTCTCCATTTTCCCTTTCCTCCTGTCCTGTTTTTGTTGGAGTTGTGTAGTGGTATGGGTGAAAATCTGGGGAATTCTGGGTGAGTACAATGATGAATGTTGTTTATACATATGTACAAGTATATGAATATTAAAAATGTAAAATAAGAAGTTGAGAGGGGTGTTGAGAGGTAAACGGGCCAAATGGCTTGGGATTAGGAAAGAAAGAAACACAGTAACTTTGTGGTAAATTGACTGGGTCATGTGGAGTGCATTTCAGGTCTATATTTGGTACGTTAGAGAGAAAATCTGTAAATGAGATTGGTTTTGCTGTGTGTATGGCACCTTTGTAGTAAGACGCGAAAAGTCCAGCGGAACAAATGTACTGTTATGATCAAATTTACTGGCTCTCATTTTGACATCATCTTCTGAAGGTATGATGCGAGATGCAGTTTAACCAAACAGATGAAAAATAATACTGTTTAGAAAAGGGGAGGCGTACTGATGAAAGCTAAATGATATAAAGTCTGCTTATACAGATATATGAGTAGGAAACATCCACATTCTTTTACTGCCCATGTGGCTTTCACAAATGCCCAGTATAGCCTGGAGTAGTTGCATTTTTACATCTTTTTCTGTCATGTGTATGAAGAGTCTACAGTTTGAATAAAGCCTTGTAAAATCATCAAAGCAACTAAAAGAAATCTCTGCTTCACCACAGTGCAGTCGTGATTCTCCACATCATAAAAACAAAGACACAGCTAAACTAAGCCTAGATGATTCAGAAAGTGCTCATAAATGAGGAGTTGAGGAAAGTTGAGGGGAGTAACACATGAAGCACAGAGCTAATGACCAAGCAAACGGCAGTTTATTGTGGCTTATAAGTGAAGTCTTGATCACAAATACAAGGTTGGGGGTTAAACCTTTCACATTCTCATTCTGAGAGTGAAAGGAAAGGACTCTCTTCTTTCCGCCCTCTCTGATGGTTTTAAAGGGACAAATGGGCATTCTAAGAAAATACAAGGACGTGTTGGTGAAGCGCAGTTCTTACCATTAATGCGCTTCAGCCTCTCCACTGTTTCTGTGCAGCTGTCACCCTCTCTTCACTGCTCATTTCTCACTCTTATCCTAACACTGTGGTCCTCAATCTCTGTCCTGCCCTGTTTACAAAGTTTCTCAGCTACTTTACGACTTATATGAAATATATGAAACCTTATATGCATGTGTGTGTGTGTGTTTGTGAATGAAATGAAAACCTTGCATGGTGAACTTATAAATTAAAATACATATGTGGCATCTTGTTTGAGACTACGATTCTAAGAGATTCCAAGAGAGTGCAAATATCTCTCTTGCAAAGAGGAGATATTAAAAGCAGTTGGGGACTAAAAAAATAACTGGGGCTTTTTGTAATGAAAGAAATGTATATCAAACACAGGCACACAGTTGAATGTACTCTGATAAGCAACCACATGTGTTGGAACAGATGTATGACGTAAAATCTGGTAAAGGTCAAAAGGCTTGTGTTCTCCAACCTGGCCTGGCACCTGCAGCTTCATTCTCCCAGGCCATTTTCACTGGTCACGGACTCACATCCTGCCCGTTTACACAACATGCACAATGAAGCAGGGAAACGCTGCGGACCAATGCACACTTCTGCCAGACGTGTTTGGAGTGCTTCTGGGTTTTACGGGCTGTAAACTGTAAATGATGTTGATGATTTATTTTGTACTGTTGATTTTCAAAGTAACTAGTGTCCAAGTAAGTGTGTTATCTATTTTTAAGTGTAACCTGACACTCACGGATAAGCTCATTGCTGAACTCATATATGAATATATGTGGCTTGGTGGTTAGCACATTTGCCTCTCAGTGCTAGGGTTCGAGTCCCTATCTGGGTGGAGTTTCCATGTTCTGTCTGTGTGGGTTTCCTCTGGGGTCTCTGGTTTAATCCCGAGGTCCAAAAACTTGGAGCTTGATTGTTCTGTATGAATGTGGCATGTGTGACTGTGTGCGTGTATGTCCAGTGATGGCTGGTGCTCTGTCCTGGTCTGAACTTCCTCCCCTTCCTCTGCACCTGGTGCAGTTCCCCAGGGGGCTGTGGTTTCTGTTAGAGAGTACACTGTGTGCAAATTGGCTGCTGCTTCTCATTGAGTGTTGGTAAAATCTGACATCTGTAAACTGTCCTTGAGTCTGAGAAAGGTGCTATATAAATGTTAATAATAATGAATGAAAAGTTAATTTGTTTAACTCTCCAAAAGGTAAACTGAGCCCTAGACCAAGGCTTGTTTGTTATAAAACTAAATCACCCATTATTCTTTGTTTCTCACCTGGATGACCCTCCCATCTGCAGTTCCAAGGGTAGCCACCGTGTGATCCTGTATGGGCATTGCAGAGATGGAGGTCAGGAGAACGTTCCGGAAACGGCCACTGAACCAGTCCTCAGGTGGGCGGGTCCTTGTAACCTCCAGCCTGTAGCCCTTCTCGTGTTTTCCACAGCCAAAGGAGGTCTTAAAAAAACAACATTTAAAAAAACTTTAAAAAACAACATTTATTACACACTCATTTGTTATTCGCTGTGACTATTCAGCAAACAGTAACAATTCTGAATATCATGGTATAGGTGTTATCTATTAAAAAAAAAAATCTAATGGATCTAATGGAGTTGTGTACATGACATAGCTGCACAAGTGTTATCATTGTCATCCCCTTGTGCCAAGTGAATTTCATAGTTAAAACTACTTTAGGAAAAAGGGACTTATACCATACACTGAAAACATTTATTGAAGCTCAACATCTACTGGTTCCAATAGGCCAGAGCATAACGGAGGTTGGCCATTTGTCTTCTCCCATCAAGCTCAGATCGTCCCTGCCACATTCAGACGGCTGCGCTCCCAGATGGCAGGAATTCATGAGAAACTGGTTGGAATGCGGAGCACTCCTGCTGCTCCTCTAGAATGTTCGCTCAGTCCAGCTCTTTTTGGCTGTGATCGCCACAACTTGTGGGCCTTGGTGGCTGGTCTAGTGCTTCCTGCAACATGGTGGGGAGACTTGAAGCAGTCTGGTCTTTGGCAGCATACACTAAGTGGATTTTGAAATAAATGGAATGTTAGTTCGGCTGTTCCAACTAGAACTTAAATGTTCATGTTTACTTTGTAAGACTCTTTGGTTAAGATCTCAGGGACAAGGCCCCAGAAGGAAGGCCAAGGAGTTATCACTAATTAATATAACTGGGCCCTATCACTAAAGGCCATGACTAAAGGGCTGAACCAAGTACAGGGAGCAGGTGGCTAATGGTTTACAGAGAAATCAAACCAGCTCTTCACAGCTCAAACAGCTCAGAGGAGCACAAGAAATACATTCACACCAGGCTAGTCAGGCGGGTGTGAGAAGGAGAGACAGTTTCAGTACGGGGCAGCAGTACTTACACCACCAATCCCACAACTCTTTTCAGAGGATCTTCCATGCTGAGTAACACACATGAGTCACAGCCAGGACTGCCCTCAAAGCAAAACACACAACTTCATTTGAAAGGGGAGCTTTGAAGCTCCAGAGAACCACACAGCCAGGTGATAAATCAGGTGGCTCTCTATCCATCTTCAGAGAAGGGTATTTAACCAGATACATCATGGTGAAAAGGCCTGATTACATCTTGAATTAACATGCATTTCATCTCTGGATCATATCTGGATACATCTTGCATTAACATGTGTTTCATCTCTGGACTGTATCGGCAACACTACTGTCCAGAGCACAGAGAGAGGGCACGAGAAAGAAGTCAGCACTTGGCAGATGTATTTCCAGTTACGTAATTCTACGCAGATAAGAAACACATTTACACTTATATTAAATGTGGTCAAGATCCATCTCTGACCACCTAAGAATGTGGTTTGAGTGATCTGATCGTAATCCGATCACAAAGCATCCTGGGGATATTTACCCCTGGCTTTTCATGGGGCCAAATGAAATCCGAACGTGATGCGATCACCAAACATGCACATTAATGCAAGGTGGAGACAGCCTCAAAGAGATGGAGGAATGTGGCCAGGTGTGATATGAAGTGGAGACATATGACAGAGGAAGCACGGGGGAGACAGACAAACTGCTCTGATGTGTCTTCAGCCTCATCAGTTTTGCTTTGTGCACTTATACAAAACAGCTGCTGATCCGTCATACAGCAAGAGCACTGCTGCTGTGCTGTTTCAAATAGAGCAGAATGGAGCAGACCTCCATTCAAGACTCTCTGAAGTTTGGCCTATCACCATCTGAGACCTCCCCAAGATGACACACCTGCCTTAAGGCTAGAAACAAGGTTTAGAGGGGATTATGTTCATACCCTGTAAACATAACATTTATTGTTTAGTTAGAAATGAAAATCAAAGGAATTGAATGAGGACAAAAAAACACCCCATGTGTATTCCTTTCTCTGCAAGAATGAAGACCAGGAGAAAAATGTTGTGTTTTGACAGACTGCAGCAGACATTATACTGTGCCTTTCACCACTGGCCCACAGTCAGGCTTAGGGCCAGAGATCTTGATGTCACTGACATGAGGTCCTAACATGAGGTTATGCACACTTTATCTGTAACCTCATCTTACACTCAAGTCTCTCTCTCCTACACCGTTTCCAAACTACAGATCAGGGTTTGTTGGAGTGAGCATCATATTTAGCATAAGTCAATTAGGACCGATACACAAAAAAGCCATAAGATTATTACCACTGTGGCCTCCTCCTCCCCTTTACTGACAACTGCTTTTTTGACTTTCAAGTCTATAAAATCCTGTCCTGAAGCAATGTGTTCTTACTGTGATAATACTGTGAAAAAACTAGAGCTGTGGTAAAGCTAAGGTACAAACCGAGCTCTGGTTTAACTTTTAAAGCTGCTTGCATTGTGTTCAGCACAATGACGTGTACTAGGGTTACCAAGACTCACCTTGGGTGTTCTACAGCTTCATGACCCAAAATGAGTGTAAGGAGATCTGCCAACCAAAAAGTCACCGCCACATGTTCAGTGCTCACCCTCGGGCTCAGGTACAGTGCAGTGGGTCTTCCTAGTCATGCACAAGGCTGGGTGCCTTCTGGGATGAGTTGGACTCAACACTCCGGCCCATCAGCTGCCCTCTGACTGAAATACCATAGCCTTTGACCCCATGTAGCATGTGCAGTCCACTCTTCTGTGAAGATGTGTTTATACCAGTGAGTGTAGTATTAGCTCTTGTTTACCCATTTAAATGGAAGGGGGTTTCTTAAAGATGTATAGTAAACATTTTGTAAAGCACCCCGCAGAGCAACCAGACTCTGGTGTTGTTAGGTTTCTTAGATTAGTGGGACATTGGGGATCAGCAGTGCGGCGTGGGTAATTAGAGACCCTCGCTATAATGTCGGATTAGAGCCCAGCACCATACAGGGGGTGGGACCTTTCAGGCCTATAGTGGGAGGTTGTTATAGGGGGTGTGATCACTAAGGCCAATCAAGGGAGGTTGTTATGACTTTTACAGACAACATAATAAAGCCAGTTCTACACATCTCTCCTTGCTTTTGCTTAACATTAGCATCTATCATTATATATATATATATTCTCCACTTAATAACAACCAGCATAACCCCGGGATTTTGTGTTGAATTTTGTTGCCTGTAGGAGTTGCTTTCAACCCCCCACATTATATATTGAATAATGGCATTATATTATATATTTCTTTTACCATGTTGAGGTTTCTTTTCTACTTACTGACAAAGACACTTGTTAATTTATAAAATCTGCAAAACATTTATAGAAGGTACTCCTAAGCCTTGAACGTCTGTCCAATTTGAGTAGCACACTAGCGAAATTGAATAACTTACTGACAGAACCATTACATAACACAGCTATTCTCTGGATTACTGTTTCAGCGTGGCTCTATTTAAAGCTTTAGTGGAAAATACCCATTTATTATAGCTGTCAAGAAGAGGCAATGTTAAAGGATTCCTCCCTACCACCACCATGTTTGTAAAGGCACCCAGTACATGCAAGGGTCAATATGATTAAAGGACAAGAAGCAAAACCCTGGAATTAGAACAGCATCACATCTGATTAACTTAAAACCAGAATGTAATGAGGAAAAGAGACCACAGCCTCTGGCTGTAATCTTCTACAATGGGAGACAAGGCAAGTGCTTGAGTTTTCTCTTTAGTGCCAGCACTATTTTAAGGATTTCTGATGCGAGTAAATTGGTTAATCACTGTTTAAAGCAGCACTTACTGGGGAATCTGGTGAGTGGGCAGAAACTGAGGGACAAGTTGGATGAGACCTGGCAGGATTTCCTGCTCCTGTTGTCTGCTTATTTTGACCCGACACCAGGGGTGTTTCCCAGAGGGCACTGCTTGATCTGCTCCCGTGAGGGAGCCATCCATCCCTGCATCCTGCACTGCAGAGTACACTGATTGTATGACCTATGAAGAAGCTACCACCCTGGGGTCCTATGTATTGGTAGTCTTGGCACTGGACCTGGAGGAAGCAAGGCCACATGAATTCCTGGACCTCCATCTGCTGCCTTCTTGGACCCTTCAGGCACCTTCAAAGCTTCTAGCCTGGCTCCTGTACCAGTTTCTGTTCCTGTCCTGTCTTTTGGTCCATTCCTAGCTCGTCCTGATTCCAGCCACAGCTTTAGTTCCAGCTCTTGCTACTGTGCTCTTCCCAGGTTGGGTTCCTGTCCTTTCTCCAGTCGAAGCTCCTGATTGGGTAAGGAGAGAATTGGTCCTGCTTTGACTCCCAGACCATTTCCTGATCGTGCCCATTGTCTTGTTCCTGGCCTAATCTCTGGTCTAGCCCAGGGGTGTGGATATCTGATCCTGTTCCTCTCCTGGTACCACCAATGGCCAGCTTCTGTACCACCGGCCCTGTTCCATGCCTGTGATGACTGTATCCTATAGGACCACTGACTGTCTCCATCCAGCCCTTGGGACCAGGGCCCATGTTTGTCACATCGCAATTCGGGAGCAGTAGATTTGTTATTGTTTTGTTCGCCCTGTCTCATGCTTTAAAGTCTTTGATTTTTTTTTATCGTCCTGTGTGTGTGTGTGTATGTACCTGTATGTGTGTATATATATTTTCCTGTCTTCATGGTGAAATATTGTTGCTTTCAATTTCCTGTTACACTTTGTGGTTATGTTCCCAGTCTTCTTTCAGTCAATATGTTCTCCAAACAGAGCAAAGAGGAAACAATCAAATATGACTGTAAAGTGTGAAGCATAAAATTGCCAAAAACAGTAGAATATTGTACAAAGTTTTATACATGTAAAATACTCAGAACAGGCACCAAATGCCATGCTTTTTGTCTGGGGATTTCATGCGAATAAGGCATCATTAAACCACATCTGTTAGTTTTCTGTCTTTGAAAGTAAGGACAAAGATTCAGACTACTTTGGAACAAATGCTCTGATTTGAAAACCCTGAATTAAATAAAACAGCAAATGTCTCTGTTTTCAGTTTAGTTCAGTTTACATGTCCTTATAAGAAGGGTATGGTCATAATCATAGTTCAGAAACACTGGACTACTCAGTGAACAGCAGGCAAATGTGGCTGCAATTTCAGAAGCAGCAAAATGGTTACATGCCCTGGTCTCACTGAAGATAAAAGAATATACAGGCCCAAAGCATACCGATGTTGCATGACACCTCTGATTCATTCCTTGAGCTAACAAAACAAGGTCTTTGCATCCACAAGTTAGGGTATCAGGTAAAGCTAGTTCCCTTTTACAGAATGATGTGAATTAGCTGGGTCTGTTGAGTGAGCTGAGTGGCACCCTGAGGCAGTGCTGAAAAAACTATTATTTGCCTTATGTGTGTACTCAGGAGCTGATAAAAGTGAATGTCATTGGGCAGTCCAAGCCTCTCCATTCCTTAAGTACACATTCATTTACACAGACTCCAACAACCCTGATGTGTGGGTTTCAACGTCAACCCAAAATCAAACCAGCATTCATTAAGCCAGTGGAGTAGGAAATGTGAAAACAAGTTAAAAATGATTCCCGTTAAAGTGTGGTCAGCTCCTTTTAAAAAGCAATGCCACTGCTGGATGTCTTTCATTTGTACCTAATAACTAGTAAGATCCTGAAAATAGGCATCATTATTGCCAGTCCCCTTGTGATGTCCTGGGGGAGCCGACAGAGGCCAACCAGCTTGAGGTCATGTACTGCTTCAGGGGGTTTTGTGACCGAGACACATGCAAAGAGCAGAGTTAAATTGATTGCAGGGAGAGGCACTGTATTATTATTATTATTATTATTATTATTATTATTATTATTATGCCCTGTGTGTGTGTGTGTGTGTGTGTGTGTTTGTGTGTGTGTGTGTGTGTGTGTGTGTGAGAGAGAGAGAGAGGGAGAAACAGATGATTTTGTTTTGGTGAAACCCACAATCTATGAAAGCAGGAAATTACCACAAGGAGGCAATGGAAAGCATAAAGTCAGTGACTCAAGATTATTAAAAAAAACCTCATCTGACACTTTACACATGTACCTGAGCTGGGCCTCCTAAACACTGATGAGAATCCAGTGCTGGAAGGCAGTATAAAGCACCTGGATGGAGAGCCACAAAAGGGGCGTGACTTTTACCTGCACATAAACAGAGCATGAGTTCCTCTTCAGCTAACAGCATGCCAAGAGAGGAAGCAATAGACACGATAAATAATGAACAGAAGGCTGGAGTGCTACCTGGCTGCACTCCTTCAGACAACAGATTGCAAGCACAGACAAAGATTTCAGTTACAGCTCTGTCCTTATCAGCTTTATGGAACCTTGTACCCACCCCTTCATACAAACACTCGCATGTTGCCTGCGTTTTGATCAAATCTAACTTTGGAACTTCCCCTGCCGTTATTTATCCCAAACCCAAATAAGTAAGATTGTAGCCAGCCAGTAGTTAATGTGAAGCCAGCAGAATGGAGCCAGGAGAGTGAGTGGACCCCACCCTGAAGATGCAGGCTGGGCTGTGATAGGAGCAGAGAGCGCTCCCTGCACCTGGGCACCAGCTGCCCACACTCCTCCTGCTCCTCTTATGGTCCAGTGTCACGCAGGGGTGTCTGTCAGGGCAGAGCTCTAACACCAGCTCACTGCAGGCGCCAGACGCTGTGAGAAAACAGATAACTACCTGCTTTCCTGCATAGTGCTACCAGACAATGGTGTGTACGTTTGCATTTAAGTATGTCTGTATTTGCCCACAGAAAGTGGTTTCCATGCAAAGACAATTGTAATAAATAAATCATATATGGACCGTATTCATGATGAAGAGACAGAAGCAATACTTTGGTATTGTTTGTACTATGGCAAAATCAATTAGGTCTCAGATTCAATTCAAAAGCAATCAGCATTTATTAGTTATTTCACAAATCAATTATAATGAAATGATTATTCTGGTGTTAGTATTTTTATTTATTTTTATCACTTTTAGCCACAAGTGTCCCCCTCAGTATGCAAGAGTCAAAGCTAGAAGCTGTTTGGTGCAATTTAATTTTTACAGTACCACAGCTCACCTCAATTACTCCACAAATCAGGGATCTTAAATGAACACTGCTGAGAAAAGACACATTGTGGTGTTGGAGGCTCTGTCAGGAATCTTGTGTGGAAAGATGTTTCTTGTTTTATAAGTCACTGAGAATTTATCCTTGTGCTTGTGCTATGACTTGGCACCCATATTATTTAATAGAACACAACCCCCCAGAGTGACACTTATATGCATTTTACAGGAACCAGGTCCAGACTCTCATGAGTTTCTGATCCTTTCGGCAGCAGAGTGCTAAGAAGGAGAGAGCCCAAGTAGGATATGCTACAGAACCAAAAACCCTCATATAAAAAACTGGAACAGAAGCTTCTTTAGACACTAGATTAAAGTAATGCCTGAATTTGTCCATTTACATGTTTTCTTAATTTCGTTTCTAAATATCAACCTCAAAAATGAACATTACTATAACAATGAACAGACCCATACATATACATACAGGCTATCGAGTTTTTGGCATGGTACATCCCATGGTACAATGAAAGCTGAAGATGACTTAAGAAGCTGAGCGGATTCAGGACAAATGACATTGTTTAAAAAAAGAGGAGACGCAGAACAATAATATTTAAGGTGGCCGAGTGGAGCCTGGGGCTTTTCTGATGTGATGAATTAGGAGCACTTTGTAAATTTGGACAGATCAAGTACAAGGGCACCAAAGAACTGTAACAGATGATGAAGCAGGCGGCATGGAACAGTCAGTGGAAGAGGGAAACAATTTTCACCCTGTCACCATATGAACTGTTAAACCAACCAATCCAAAGACTGTCAGACACAAAAGACACCTGTTGGGTATCCCATAGCAGCGGTACAGATAAGAGCTAAAACAGATTTAGATGGCTCACGAATACTCATTCTTAGACAAGAATTTCAAAAGTGCTCGACATTAGGCTGAGGACAAATATATCCTCAGTTATTGAGGAGTACTAGAAATCCTTCCTAAAGTGTATCAGCAGTGGCTGATTTTCCACCAGGCTATTCTTCTGTCAACATTAACCACAGCTATCAAAGTTATGCATGCTATGCCATTACAAGGCCAAGACTCAATATCTCTGTATGCTCCTTATAAGCCATTCCTGTGTAGTTATGCAGTTTGTGGTAGAATATGTGCATACTAGTTAAGTTGTATAATGCTGTTCTGCAATGAACTCAAATAAGCAATAACCCTGAATTTATTCACAGGCCCTTTAGGGAGTCATCATCAGTTAAGTTCATGTCATTATTGATCGCCATTATTTACTGACTGATCCAATCCATGCTGATGAATGAGAGAGGCAGGCACCTCAATGATTTAGAACCAAGCAAGAACAAGAGGAGGAGGCTGGTGTCAGATCTGCCTCACAGAGCTTTCAAATACAGAGAATGCTCTTTCTGGGATGCCAGCCACCTATAGTTTCTGTTTTTAATTTATTGCTCACTTGAGTCTAATTCATACAACCTAGAAACTGAACTTACATTACCTGAATCATTGATTTTCCATTCTGTAAGCTGAAGAAATTTATATCGCCACAGACCTCTACAATCACATGGAGTTCTCACCTGATTGTAGGGTTTCTCCTCAGAGCCAGTAAAGTGGTAGAGCGGCTTGGTATGGCCCTTCTGAATGAAGTCCTTGAAAAAGCTGTTGATTTCAGAAACTGAGATCACACACACTGTAGAACTGGCTGTGGGCTCAGGAGAGTCTGGTTTGCTACGTGCAAATGCAGCAAAAAGCACATCATCTTCTTCCTTCAGATCCATGTCTCTGCGCAGGTCATTTCCGGCTTTGGCCACGTGTGCCGCCTGAAGGATGTTGAACACCACCTGGGTGGAGCGCTTCCTCCTCCCCTTCTCTGAGTAGATGCACTCAAAGGGCATCTCCACGTAGTGCAGAAGCTCCAGGTCGGACGAGCACATGCGGACGATGCGTGTGTGGAAGGCCTTGGACGTGCCACCTTCCCGCTGTACGGTGAGGAAATAGACATATGCGCCACTCTGAAAGGAGTAGATGTAATGCAGGGGATAATTCCCACGCAGCCCAGGGGTCAGGTCCATGTAGGAATGCTCAGAGACAAACTCAAAGCGGTCTTGGGTCTCCCACATCTTCCGTATGGAGATCGTGTGGTGGAGACGTGAAGAGGAAGGTAGAGAGGGGTTGAGAGGCTCTGAATTAGCGACAAAGAACCTCACGACACCACCGACTTCCACGTTTACTATCTGGGTTCCAGCAGGGCCGGCGACATAGCGGCTCCCGTCTTTGTTATGTGAGCCCAGGCAGTTCACCTCAACGTCCAGCTCACCGTCTTCCAGCAAGTGGCGGCTACACACGCCGTTCCCCACTGTCCCACAGCTGAAGAGCTCAGGGTCATAGTAGGTCTCCATCAGCAAAGCCATGCTGGTGTTGTTAGCGTTGGGCGGCTGGTCCCTGCAGCCCTCACAAGCACTGCATCGTGGGCCCTCATGGACAGGTCCAGTTTTATACTCGTGCGTCTTCTTGAGATCCTCTGATAAGGCAGTGAGTTTGTTGGTAGCACCCACATATACGCTTCCATTGAAAACTAGAAGTTTCTGGACAGGTGTATCTGACACAAAATGGGGGAGGTCATAGGTCACAGAGAGATTGAGCTTGGAGATGTCTCTTGGTCCCTTGCACTGCCCTTTGACCTCCCACCATAAAGTTGATAGAGTGACAACAATGCCAGTGATGCCAGTCAGGGTAAGGCTCATTTTGACTGCCTGTAGAGTAAAAGAAAAGCAAAGAAATCATCACGCTTTGTGGCTTTAAGCCAAAGCATATACCATTTTAATAAATCAAATATACACAGCAAAATGAAGCAAATAAAATCAAGTTTTAAAAAAACACAAAGAAAGAAAGAAAGAAAGATCAAACCAAACAAATAAAATCGTTCTCTCACAAAGTACAATAGCAATGAAACCACTAGCTGCTATGACAAATTGAGGTATGTTCCAACGTAACGCTGCACCTGAAATACATGGAAGGTCTGCAGTTCACCACATGGCGCATGCTCAGCCATGGAAAACAAAATGAGTGAATTTCTGAACATCTAAATTGCATTTCCATGGTTCAGTAATAACAGTGGCAGGCCCCGATGATAAAACTTACTGTAGACTTTAGACAGTGCACCCAAGGGAACCGTTGACTCAATTAGGACTGAGAGGTCTGTGGATGCTGTAGAAGTGATTTATCTTCGGTTTAAATGCTTTTCATTTTAAAGGTTCCTCAAAGAGAGAAAGAAAGGGGGGGGGGGTTATGCCTTTGTGGTGTTTTTCAGTGAATTTAATGTAGAAGTGGTATTAAAGTAGGTATACTTTTTCTGAGTTTTAAAATGATAATTTAATAAACAACCTTGTCTTTTTTTAATGCAATGGCCAGTGAACAGAGAATCAGAAAACAGAGGTTTTCTGGTCAAATGCAACCAGTTTGATGTTTCTGCACTGCAGGTGCTCTCGCGAATTATCTTCTGAAACAACTACAGCTTAGCTTCAAAGGAACGAATTCTATCTGCCCCAGCTATCAAAATAATTAAGTTCACAAATAGAGAACCAAATACGAAATCACTTTTCCCACCAAATAACTGTCTTCAAACCTTTTTGACAGATTGGTAACTGCCATATTAACCCCTGAGACTAAAAACCTCAAAAAGTTTAAAATGTGAGTGAAGTAGCCTATTTTGTCAATAGAGGAAAATACGTTTTCCAGTACCTGAACTCAGCTCTCAGTTGTTACCCACGCATGCCATAAATAAGCTTACCTTTTAAAAGGTACCTGTCGCCGACCAGAGCATCAAGTTTCTTTGCTTATTTAGCTAATCAAGTAATCAAGTGCCGTTTGTACGCACGAAGAAATCGTGTACTCCAGAGGACAGTAACCTGTAACAACTGCATCTGGTCAAAATCCAAAAATATCTTAACTGTTTTGTTCGTCAAGAAGCAAGACGAATCTGCGAGAGCTGAGACCGCTTCAGGTGAATGTTTCATTTTCCAGCCATTTGCGTCATTAGCCGTCGAGCGTATGAGTTGAGCATGATTGGTCGAATTGGTTTTAGATGTGGTTTTTCATCTGAGGATTACTACTACTACTGCCACTGCTACTGCCAGTAACAACAACAACAACAACAATAATAATAATAACAATAGTAATAATAATAATAATAATAATAATAATAATAATAATAATAAGAAAAAGAAGAAGAAGAAGAAGAAGAAGAAGAAGAAAAAGAAGAAGAAGAAGAAGAAGAAGAAGAAGAAGAAGAAGAAGAAAATGTGTTTGTTTATTAATTAATTGCCTATATTTGACCTACAATGGGGGCTATCATATTAAGCAGAAAAATATCCACAATTCATTATTCTATAGGAATTACTGTACCACTTAAACATATATATTTTAAATGAAATATAGAACTGGTGTGCGATTTCACATCGATGTTTCGTACATGGTTTCTCATAATTAATTAATTTGCCTTACTGATGTGTTTCTATGTATGTGACTGTTTTCAGATCGCCATTATGAATAGGAAAGTCGAATGGGAACAGGCTGCCCTTGCCACCAGTTTCTCTGCCATTAAGTAATCACCGAACTCCCCGTGTTTGTTTAGTTCAGAAGCTACGGCACGCTTTGCAAGCATAATATGCATTCACTACATCACCTGTTCTTGCTAGATTTTCAAGCAAGTTTTCTCGTTAAAATTAAACACTGAACAAAATTGTGTTATTACAACTCTACAATTAAGCTGTTAAGCCTTGCAAAAACAACAATCTCGTTCTCGATCAAATTCGCTTTGTTATATCGT
The DNA here is from genome assembly GCF_041902795.1 of Electrophorus electricus. NCBI lineage: Eukaryota > Metazoa > Chordata > Actinopteri > Gymnotiformes > Gymnotidae > Electrophorus > Electrophorus electricus. Next base: position 22,042,706 of record NC_137512.1, on the reverse strand, counting down.
AGTCCTAAGTCACTGTAAATTCAGGATCATTTCCAGAGCCTTTCAAGCCATTTTACCGCCCTCTCGTGGTGGTACTTGCACACAACACATAGGTTTTGTATGAGGTTCCTTCAGTCTCAAGGTAAATTCTCTGGTGTGACACCAGAAACAGACCTGCCTAAAGGGAAGAATCCTCAGGAGATCTATTCCTCAAGTGGTATTAACTTACTTTCTGAGTATATCGATCACCTTGATGTCAATACATACTCCAGGTTAACTGATGACCAGACCATACTGTAAACCCTGATTAACGATGGAATCATTACAAGGCTGCCGTGGTTCATTCATGGAGACGCACTTAGCTCCACTGACCATCAACACAGCATTGATTTATTTTCCATTTCCATCAGTCAATAACCTTGTTTCTTATGGTTGTTTGGACTGTTAGCTGATATGCATGGGCTGTCCATTAGGGCTGGATTCAAAGTCTTATAATAACATAGTTTGGCCTTTGTCACGGTTAGTCCCTCCCAGCTTCAATGTTCCATGTTTTCCCTTCCGTAGTTTCGTTTTCTCCGCCCCTCGTTTGATTTTTCACACTCGTCCCTCGTTTCTGGCTTTCTTAAGTTAATATATTTAAACCCTGTCTTGTTGCCTTTATCTTTGCTGTAGATTGTTTGGTCGATTGAGTGTTTTGACTGTATGTCTGAAAGTTTTTGAAAGCCCGTCTGTGTTTCGAAGCCTTCGTTTATGTTAGCCTTTTTTGTGATTCTAGCCGTTTGTTTTTTCGAAGCTTCTTTGTTATCGACTGCTTCTCCTGTTTGCCTAAGTGTGTGTGCTTGTTTTTCATGTCTGCCCGTTCTCTGCGTGTTGGCTCTGTGACCCTGGACTGCTCTGACGACTCTGGATTTGGATTTGCCCCTAATAAAGCTCGCGCTTCTCCGCATTTGCGCTCGCCTCCTTACCGCTCACCACTACAGACTTTTAAACCCCTGCTAATTTCACACTTTAAAAGTCTTTTTGCTTAACTAAATATGGATCTTGAAACAGCAAAAGGTTTTCTTCCTAACTTTTAAAGGGGGAAATATGTGAAAGTATCATCTAACCATATAATCCACTAATTAAGATTTTATTTGCAGTTGAGTAAACATTGCAATCTTATTGTAGTTTATTTCTGTCGAGTTATGATTCATTAATCTAGGTGGTAGAATGAAACATCTCGTGGCAAAAACTAGAGTTTGTGATTCTCAGCTGTGAATCACTGAGTAGGTTTTCTTATTCTGCCATCACAGCTCACAACACTCGCAGGTGATAAAAAACACACAGGCTGAGGAAGCATGTCAGCTCTTGTTTTTGGCGACTGTAAAGAGGCTTCATGCTTTGGTAACCACTAAAGAACCCAAAGCACTGTAATGTAAACACATATTTAGATTCACAGTAGGTAATTTCACTGTTTATGCCATTCATAAAAGATTATTCATTCATCATGATGATGAACTCTTTTATTTCTCATGACATGTTAAATGAAAAAGCAGTTGCGATGCTCACAGGGCTATGAAGAATTTGGTGAATGAGATAAAAGATATGCACAGGATTGATCTCAGCTGTAAAATCATGTCAGTAGTATAGATTCAGGTTAAGTCATCAGAGAATAGAAAGGTACTGTGGGAATGTGAAGTCAAAACAAAAATTACGATATTGAAATTTATTAGCAGCTTCTATCAATTCTGTTACAGTTCCACTGAAATCAGTTAAAGTAACAGTTCATCTTTGCCACCAAGGAATGAAGTTAGAGAACCTAATCTAATATAGAGTGTCAAAACCGTAATCACAGGTTTTTCAAAAGCACCTGAACACTCTTGGCAAGTGCTTTGGCTCTGGGCAAGCTACCATAAGGCTCTCAAATGCGACTTTGAGGGCCCGAGTGCCGCAGGGCAAGGAACAGGATGCAGAAGCCACTCTTGCCCCCGACGAACATTTATTAACGTGAGACATTACAAGAATAAACAATGGCACTCACACAACAGACTAGGGAACCAGGAAATCAACATAAAAACAAACTGCGTGACAACCACACCACTGACACAGGGGTTTAAATACATACATAAATTACACAGGTAACAAGGGCCAGGTGTTATACAATACAATGACAAAGGGGTGTGGTTACAAACAACAAGGCAGTCACAGTGAACACAGTCAACAAAGACGTGGCGGGCCGTACCACGTGATGCATTGACGGGGCGTGAACCGTTATAGTGACTTTTTTTTTCTCTTATTAAAGATCAATTTTTTAAAGTTGTTTTTTTTTTCTCCAACTAAAATAGCTAACCTTGCCTAAGAAACCCCACATCTACTGAGCCAAATGCCTCCTGTGAGCGGACGACCATAGTGACATGTTTTATAGAATGGGCATATCGCCCTTCTGAAAGCACTTGAAAGACTTAACCAAAGAACCAAAAGTAAAGCCCAGGGTAAAGAGAGGTGACCACCACACTGAATGTTGAAACTCTAGTCACTAATTTAGATCATTTAGTCTGTACCTCCAAATGGAGTAATATGTGGAAACGTTACCAACAAAGATAAGTCAACAAATGTAAGTTTGGCACATAGTAGTATGATAAACCACTTAAAGTATATCTGAAACACAAAAATATTATCAGCACCACAGAATCAGGCAGTGAACAGCCAAACAGACAGGAGAAAATTATTCAAAATATCACCATAGAGACTGTCAAGGACATAGCTGTGATTCAGTACATTAATGGAAATCATCAAATCTGAGCATCAGGTATCATTGGGAATAGTATAATGGAGGGAAAAACTAAGAAGCAATTGAAATGTTAATTTTCAGTACAGAAAACTTTCAGGACACCCTTAGAGATGACTTAAATGACTATCACATTCCATCATATGAACCAGGATTTCAAAATGAATAGTGTTTAAAATCTGGCCAACTTAATAGCAAAATAATTTTTAAAAGCCCATCTTTGATAGCTTTAATGCATCACTTCCCAGTGTGCGGGTGTCTGCCAGAATTTTTGTAACTTACTTGAGGAGGAATCAGTCCTAGGGAGATGTCCTAGCAGGGCAAAAGAGAGTCTATAAAAAGCAACAGAAAATGGTCTTGGCGAGACAAAAATATTGTTTAACTATTTTTTTACAATTCAACTAGAATTATGCTTATAAAGTAAAACACTTTAATTATTAGCTTACTTACAGTACATTTCCAATAAAAATAATAATGCTGTTGAAAAGTAAAGCTTCATATGGGAATGTTTCTGGAAACCAAGCCAGTCCATGTGCTGTCTTTCATGTTTACTTTAATTACAAATGACTATTTCTGAAGGTTCGTCTCACCATAGACTGCTTCTGCCATCTGCTGGCCCCAGCTATGTAGGATTAGCCTTTGCAATTACAGTGATTTATAAATATAATTTGATCCAATTAATTGAGGCCTTCAGTAGCATTTGAATTATATAGCCTGATGTATTGGAGCTAAGATCTGCCAGGCAGTAGATCTCCAGGACTGCACTTTGATAAATATATGAATTAATTTTCCATGCAAAGCAACTTTTGACATTTATATTTTTATGGGATTACAGACTGTGACTTGGTTTAAAAACAGTCCTTATAATTTTTTTCTTATTTCTTACGCTTTTTAAATTTTTTGCATTACTCAAGTTAAGCAGTCACACACAAAGTATGAAATCAAATTTAAAAAGTAATGCTTAAACCTGGGTCCCTTCATTTATTTATTTATTTTGCAGTTTGGGGTACCTATTTCCTAACTTTTCTAACATTATTCTGTGCATATGCAAACTCTGTGGTGCACATTCAACATTAGAGTGAATGAAAGAAAGAAAGAAATGCAGACAGAAAGATATACAGACACAGCTAAGCATTTTAAAACTGTGGCCAAACACATTAGTGGTGCAGTAGCATCAGGATTTGGTTTCGGGTCACAGCCTTGCCACTGTCTGAGAGCTGGCTGGAGTGTTACTGGAAACCAAGAACTACCTTGGTTCTGCATGGGCACATTAAATGATTGCTACACCATATTTCCCTATGAACAAAAGCATTTTGCCTTTCTTTCAGACAGACTTCTGACAGCAACAGAGAGAGAAAGAAGAGTGGGGGGGAGGGGGGGGGGGTGTAAACTCCAAACAAGGCACATTTACAATATTGTGGTATATTTTGTGATATTAGCTGAGCATTATGATATATTTTGTTGTGTGGGTTGTTCAGATGATTTGGAATGCAAACAGATGAGCCTGTGCTCAGCTGCCAAGTAGGCATGCACACCACTGGCCTGCCACTCATCATTACTTCTGTCTGACTAAAGTGTTATGATTTCACCCTTGAAGGAACTACAAATCTGCTTTAACTTTTAGATATGTTGTACATTTCAGATATGTATGGTGCAGAGCATGCCTGGTACACAGTAAAAGCTTGGCCTGAATTTTTTCCTTATGCTCCAGACACATCATGATGGAACACACTTGCCTTGCCTCGAGCTTACTAAACATCCAGATGTGTCTCTGATGAAACTAACACAAAGCCCTTCACACTCCACCAACACCATATTTGTATCAGGGGGAGGAGGATGCTACATGTGGTTTGCATTTTCATAACATTTGACTGAAACTGAAGAAGGCCATGCTCCGCTGAGCAGTAGCAGTAAACTTCAGATGCTAAAAGACCAGACTAGTGCTGGACGCTGTTCTCCCTGGGACCGTGAGCTCAAGGCTGCACTGCCTGGTAGAACTACACGCAGCCATAAAATTGCAAATTTGCAAGCAAAACAAAAGCTGCAGGTTTCTTCACCACAAAATCAGTAGACAAGAAAGTGCAGTGTTCATAGAAGTGCAGTATATTTATCATACATGACTCTGACAAACTGCAGTACAAGTTCTCTTTTTTACATTGACCTTTTCACTTGTTGCTCAACCGTATTCACACATACACAATATTAGTGTAGGCATGTTCCTGAACAATACCTTGGGGCAAGGGAATCAGTGCTGGATGACATGGTGCCAGTTAGAATGGCAACCCGTGACTGTTTTGGATCATATACTGAGTATTACCATTCAATATCAAATGCATGACCAGAAAAATTACCATTCAACATCAAATGTGTGACCAGCAAAATCTCTCTTACTGAATTAAATTGTTCATCTGTGTCCAACTGGAATTAAATTAGCACAATAAGGTGTTAATTGAAAACACTGTGGGTTGATTTAACAGCAAATATTTATGTGTCTAGTGAGGAGTTCCTAAACAAGCTGCTAGCACATAACAGAAAGCTGCATGTCTGTTATTGCAAAGAGAACAGCACACTGACTTGCTGTTCTGACCCTTTTTTTTTGCAGAGGTATAGCTCAGAGTTTACAATATGACTTTATGGATTTATAGTACATTTTTAGATTTACGTTTATGGCATTTCCAGAGCTTATTCCAGAAATATCTGTCATGTATGAAATTTCTTTCACACATGCCTTTACAATATTCCGTTACATTTATGGCATATAGTATATGTCCAATTTGTCATCTATTTATTAAATAGGGTACCAAAAAGCTAGGCAGGGAGGCGCACGCACACACACACACACACACACACACACACACACACACACACACACACACACACACACACACACACACACAACCCTACAGTTTACTTGTTTAATACTGCTGTTTTCAGTTAGAATTAATTTGTGGTTTTTCAACCTTGGCATTCATTTAAAGTTTGTCTTATTTGTCTTTAGACATTCTACCAAAAAAAGGTTGGCTTTTATTTGATTTTATTTTGCATTTGTTTGTTCATTTGGCTGTGAAAGTTGCGCTAAAAAGTAATTTTGCTGTTGTTCACACATGGTCTGATTAAACACGAAACACACATAAACACAGAAATTCAGAGGTGAATCTGAACTACACAGTTAGCAGAATAATAAACAGGAATAAAACAACAAAAAAGGTTCAGACTGCATTGTACTTCCTTTCATATACAAAAAAATTGAGAAAGTAGTGTATTTTTCTATGACTAAACAAATTTCACACATGGCAAGGATTTCTGGAATAAACGCCTGTTGCATATTTATATTATAATTATAGTCCTGAAAACTGAAGAAGGTTCACTAGACATCAATCCTTTCCTTCTGTCTCATGCATACTTGCTGCTTTCTTTGCTGACAAGAACATACTTTACTGTAGCCAGATTTTAACAGCTCTGAGTGTATTTTGCTATAATCTCATTCTGGCATCTTAGAGTATACTTTACTGTAGCTTAATTCCTACAACTCAGAGCATACTTGGTTGTAGCCTATTTCTGACAATTTGCTGGCAAAGTGCTGAGACTTAGCTTCCAGCATGTCCTCAGGGAATCTTGTTTCTGGATTTATGCCAGTCAAAAGTGAGAAAATTGTATCGGCAAGGCCAGGAGATCTAGCTCTTCAAAAGTGCTGAACTTTGGACTGTAGATCTTGCCCTAGGGCTGATCAGTGCTTATCTTATTCTAGTGGGTTTCCCTATCAAAATAACCAATTTGGGTTACAATGATTTGGTTACAAATACATTATACAGTAAGCACACAGAGTGCTTTTTTGACTGTATATATATATATACATACAGTATAGAGTAAGCACACAGAGTGCTTTTTTTTCTTAGCAGAAAACTAAACAATGTTCAATGTCATGATTCAACATTTGGGTAATTTCTTCCACTGGTCCTCAAAAAAGTCAGAATGAGGTTAAAAAAAGACCCCTCACAAGAATTCATAAGTAAATTAATTTCAGATAATCCTTGCCAGTTTTCATCTTCTGTTTGTTCTTATTTTAGTTTACTACTAAAAACACCCTGGGAACACTATTACAGTAACATTCAAACACAAACATTTCTGTTTTCATAGTATGGTGTTGGCGAAGTGAAATAAAAGGAAAATGTGTGCTCTTTTATGTTCTTGACTGTTCTTATAGAACAGAGAAGGCAACAGACTTTTAAAGAAGACTTTAGCAGCCCCATATGGTAGGGGAGATCTGTGTCCCCGATACGTGACAGGGGTGGACAAAACATTTCCCTTAAAAACCACACACGATGATTTGCAAACCACTGAACATCAAGAGCAGAGCAACTAATATGAGGAACAGCACAATCAAGTAGGTATCTGCAGACCGGGATGTGGGCGTGCCAAAGGTTTACCACTATAAAGGTTTACTTACTATTGGCCGAGAAAGTTCCATGACGTTATTCCTATTGGCCGAGAAATGCTGTTGCACAGTGAAACAAATGAGGTTGCTGGTGTTGCCGACTTTGCGGCTCTTACGGTCCATTTTAGTACGAAAGTGTCTTCATTACCTTGAGTAACATGTGGAACATACATACATTACATTAAATACATTAAATACATTACTACACTTCATACATTAAATACATTAAATACATTACATTAAATACATTAAATACATTACTACACTTCATACATTACATTAAATACATTACTACACTTCATACATTACATTAAATACATTAAATATATTACTACACTTCATAAATTACATTAAATACATTAAATATATTACTACACTTCATACTTTACATTAATACATTAAATACATTACTACACTTCATGCATTACTTAAATACATTAAAAACATTACTACATACATTAATTAAATGCTGTTTTAAGTTTTGTATTGGTCTCACTCTGTCTTGAAACAAATTAGGTCAGTGAAAGACACAAATATAACCCTCACTGGGAAAATAGCAGCATGCAAGCTAATACAGTCGGGGAGACACCGCGACCTGCAGCTTTAAACATATTTTTGAACTTGCTTTTGATAAACTGTTCATCAGCGGATGCTCGATTAGGCTTCTGTAAAGATGACGTCAGAGGGGGTGTTCCCAGAAATCACAAAGTAAGTTACTCGCATGGTTCGTCCTACTGTCACCTCTCAGCCCAGACATCGTCCTTTCCATAAAATTCTCACAACTCTGACCTGCAGAGACCCGCGTCACCAATTGGTGTTAACGGCGTAAACGAACACAGTAATGTCTTTCTGGGAGTGCAAGAGCTTCTGGGTGCTCACCCAGCCCGTAGTCACTCCCCTTGCGTCACTGTCTCCTGCACACCGCCGTGGCAGACGCTAGAATATATTCTATAAACCGATAGGGTAAAAAGTGAATTGGGGCCGTTTTCTTTGAAACCGCGAAAATACACTGCGGCCTGCAGTGTGTGTAGCGAAGCCCTCTCCACCACCTAGTGGTCATCAGGAGGAATTGCGTTCGGTTAAAGCGCGCAGCACAGGTCAGCGTTTCTTCCGTCCTGCTTCGTTAACATGCTGATGCAGTGTGAAAGCCAATTACAGAACCCCTTATTGAATTAAGTCTGCTGACCCATGGAGAGCACTTCGCTCTGCAGAGAAATGGCTCCGCCAGTATTGGCCCACCCGACCCAGTTTACAATATTAGCCTAATATCATAGAATTAGACTCATGCTGATTTTTGACAATAGTGACTACCACAATATTCTTTAGTGTCGCGTTTCTATTTTAGAACGTTAGCTTTCAGGCTGTATTATTCAGTGGTTCAAACTTGACTGTGGCTTGGGAAATTCACTAGGTGTCTCCACTCCAGAAGATTTCCCAGAGGCCTAAATACTCAGCACTTTCTGCTTATTATGTCTGGCACATTTACCAGCCTACTTTGTATAATTTGTATTTACTCACCCATTTGTTATAGTAAAGCTGATGAAAGCAAAGTCCATTGCATTTAGATTCGAAAAAAAAGATCTAGTTAATAAAAGAAGACATTTAACCAGATCATGGAGGTGCTTACATGATAACGCTTTGCATATGTGACAGTTATTCTTCTAAAGCCATGTTTATCTGACACCTATGCCATTACCCAGGCCAACTGAGCACAGGTTAAGTGTAGGGCAAGGTATCTAACATTCCACTGTGTAATCTTATAATGGAACAGAGACAGCACAGAGGCATATAAAGGCCATTATGATAGCCAGAGGTTTAACCACAGTGTGGCATAGCAATACAACCTGCTGTGCTGAATTCTGTTCACAGAGGGCCTAAAGGATAAATTATTCTGCTGTCATTCTTTGTAATAATCAATCAGTGATTATTTGATTCTGTGTTGATGTTTATATTGTATGAAATAGGATGCATAAAACAACATTAAAATGGCTTACACATAGTTATAGAATGTAGCTTATTTCATAAATAAGTCATCTATATATATATATATATATATATATATATATATATATATATATATATATATATATATAATTATTATTATTTTTTAAAAATTCTTACGTAAAGTATATTTTAGTCTGAAATATGTCCACAGAATAGGCTTGTCCAATTCACTTTAATGGAAACACTTGCCTTGTAAGTGCTGCTCTGAAGTGTGTCTCTTGGCTGGATATTTTGGGGTCTTACACTAGTCTCATCTCATGCAACAACTCCTGTAAAAACTAACGCAAGTCTGCTATGCCTGATAAACTTGAACCCAAATAACATCTGCTTAGAAGTTTGACCAGAAAGAGACTAGTGATGAATGAATAGATAGTGGCTCATGGATTTACACTAACAGATGAATAGTCTCTACTTGTACTCTTACAAAACCTTCTTACAAGACAGGTGTATCTACTAACCTGAAACAGAGTATCAGTGGAAAGCAGGTGTTTCTCATAAAATTGATGGAATGTACAGTATATTTCAAAGAACCAGAGCACTTACCATTGATTATAGAAATTGTTAAATGTCTCCATTTACTGGATTAATGAAGTCACTTACCCAGTCTGGACTACTGCCCATTAGTGCTTTTTATATGATACACCAGTATGACCAGTGGGCCAACTCACATTGCCAGTTTAGTAATGCTGCAAAATCTGACCAGATATCTGAGATAGAATACACTCTACAGGCTTAGAGGGCTTTGCAACTGAGAGAGTGGCACAGGAACAGCAGCTACAGTTCACAGCTTGTCCTCCAGCAGCTCACCTACATTCTCCTTAAGCTCACCTACATTCTCCTTAAGCTCACCAACCTTCATAAACTAACTTTCCTTCTCCTCCATTCTCTGGATGTTGACTCCATTCAGTGGCTGTGCTTCAGTTTAAGGTATTAATAGTGTTTGTATTTAGACCTGTTTTATGTATTAAATACTGAGATTCCAGTCTTTAGACAATATAATATGCCATCAAAAATTTTATTTTGCAGAAGATAAAATTAATTTGTTTATTTCTGTTCTGCTTTCAACAAATAATATATACATAAAATAGTGACAGGTCTCACTTGTATGGATATAATTTTCATTTTGACAAGGCAAATATAAAAATAGACTACTTGATCAACGTTTTGTAACATTTTAACACAATTTGCATATTAGCAAGTATGAAAGATTAGCTGGCATAACCAAACCAACAAATAAACAACAACAAAGCCAACCAATATGGAGAATCCCTGAATTTCGCAATTCAAACAACCAATCAATAAAAACCTCCACTGACATTCTATTTTATAATAAATATATGTCACGCAGTAGAGTTAAGAGAGAGACAAAGAGAAACTGCTCACTGACTCAGACCTCCAATTTGCTGGTTCTTGCTGTTACAAAATGCAGCCTTGTGTGGCTGTGGTCGTAGCGCCTGTCATATCACATCTCTTGTAGAACCACTGGGATCATAATAGATCTGTCACACTGTTGAGCTCTTATCAAGGTAAACCAAGGGAATATGTTATAATAACCAATGTATTACAATGGCCATTAATTTTTTCATAGCAAGAATACAAATCCAAATTAAAATTTTAGGATCATTTTAAATAAAGTGTATTGAAATAAGGACTGAATAATTTCACTGAAACGCTAAAGCATAATGCTACATGCACAGTCTAGACAGGTTTTTAATGAATATGGCTGGTGCAGTACTTTACATTTAAAGACCCATTTTTTCATATATTAAACCAAACTTTTCACCACAGAAAAAAATATGTGCCTGTAATATATGTAGAATATGGTCGATGGGGAGTGCAGACAATTTGTATTTAGATAAAACTGCACAGCTGAATATCCACCTCACCATATTTCCAGGTTTATAAGAAATAAATCACTTTGAACCAGAAATCCCTTTTGATCTAAAAGTCATCTAAAAGGTTTCTGTTCATGTTCAAAGCAATTGTGCAAACATTTGCTAGTGGTTTTGCTCCACAAAGTTCCGTTTGCCACGTCATGAAAAACGAATGCGAGAAGCACACTGGTACTGTAAAGTGTATGGCCATTTTTCCCTGTACTTGATCCAAGCACCAAGGTCGACGTGTAAATTCATGAGTCGCATGGACGTGTCTCTCGTTCTAAAGGATCAAGTCTGCTGAGCTCTTTTCAGTCTACGTAAGATGTTCAGCTTCTCCTCGATTAGCTCCTGGATGCGTTTGTTGCGCGTTCGTTCGTGCACAAAGATGCGCCCTCTCCTGGGAATGATGTTGTTCTCGGGGAATTCGCTGTCCAGCCTGGTGATGCTAAATGGTACCTCAATGGCATTGCTCTCCCGTTCTCTGTTGGGTGACCTTGCAGTGCTCATTATTGTATGGATATAATGGTTGTCATGGACACTGTTAGTCACCATGGACACTGTTGTCGGGGACGTTGTTACAAGCGAAGCTGATGCTATAGCTGGCATAATGAATGTTGGTGTTGCTACAGTTGGAGCTGTTGCCATAGCAGCACTTCCTGTTGGTGTAGTGTCCTCGCTGGTGGATGGCAGCGTTAGCCAACCTGAAGCGGTAAGGGATCTATCGTCATTCCTGTAGGGTAACATTGTTTGGGGCTCTGTTACGTCTTCTCTGGGAAGAACACCACTGCTCACCACGACATCCTCAAACAGGACCGTGGTGCTGGGAACCAGGGAGAAGCCATCCACATCCGCAGCACCAAGCCCATCGTGAGTTCTGTCACCACTGTGTGTCTGTGTGACAAAGGCACTTGTACCTCCAGAGGTGAGGGTGACTGGCATGGCCGTTGATGAGCGCAGGCCAGTGGGGATGCTGCTTGTTGAGGACACGCAGACGCTGGGTTCGATAGTGTCCATGTTAGGACCCGTCACTATTGCAAAGGATGGGTTCTGTCCTGTGGCTGTATGCAAAGAAGTGATTGGTGTCATGGTTCGCGAGAGGGTGGAAGAGGATGTTGTCGTGGTTTGCCTCTGGATGGGGCTAGGGCTGTTGGTTGATTGAGAATGCCCCCTGCTGGTCACACTTGGTGTGGCAAATGGCTGGCCTGTGGGCTTGACAGCCCTGGTCGCATTGCCCAGGCTACAGGACTTGCAGCATATGCGCTGGACAGCAGGCAACCCGCAGTACTGCTGCAGAACATCCTTGGTGCAGAACACTGTGCGGTCACTATGGCAACGCTGCCCTGCAACACAACACAATAACGTGCTCAGAATGGATTGCATAAGCATGCCTTGAAATTAGACTATGGTTAAACTATGCTAAATGGTAATAAGTAGTCTTTAAAGATATAAGAAAAATGCGTGTGTGTGTGTGTGTGTGTGTGTGTGTGTGTGTGTGTGTGTGTGTGTGTGTGAGAAAGTGAGAGAGAGAGAGAGAGAGAGAGAGAGAGAGAGAGAGAGAGAGAGAGAGAGAGAAACTCAGTTGTGTAGAAGAAGAAAGTAGAGGGACTTAAATGGAAGTTGCATGAAGACAGTAGCTGAACACACTACAGCAGTTTTGGGAAAGGTAGATTACTGACCAAAATCACATATGTCTACAATGACAATAAGTCAAGTTCTGTGAGCTAACTGACCTGTTATTGACCACTTGTCCTCAAATCACACTCATACAGTGGGAGAGCACAGAGGAAGCTCAGGCCTTCTCATTTTAGAACACATTTTTATTCCTACTTTTGCAGTTGTTTATGACATAAACTGAAACAATGAGATGCACTTCCCCCTTAAATATATAGATATAGAGTTGCTTTCTTAAGAAAAATAAATCGACTGTATCGAAAGGTACAAGTTCACAGTAACTTTGGTAAAACACTTCATTACTTTGAGACCAGTCAATCCATTGGTAAATCAAACCAGGAGTCACAAAAATAAATAAATTGGTCATTGGTTAAATAAAATACAGGATTTCAATGATGATGTAAAAACTGGCATGGCACACATAAGTGTCATATATGAAACATTTACAAAACATTAATAAAGTTTCCCTGATAAATCAAAGTGCATATAGACGCAGTGCACGTTAAGTCCATCTGAATGTATCCCCAAACACTCTTCCCACATTAGCCAGTCAAGACACAGCAGACCAACTGGTCACCCACCCATCACTCAAAGTATATAATATTAGCTTTTTTTTCTGATAAGTAAGGAGTTAACAGTCATGAACGTTATTAAATACAGTCAACACCAACAATTATTTACAATATCGCACTGCGAGGTTTGGCTTTTCCCCACGTTTGCCCCACGGCTTTTTAGCACGAAACTTCGGATAGCTCGCTACATAGTCACAACAGAAATGTGTTTCACAATACAATGACAAGTCTGAAGGGATAAAGAGATGCCAGGGTAGTGCTCTACCTTTTCCCATACCTACTGGGTAGTCGGTGTTTAAGATGTGTAATGTTGGTCGGTTGCTTGGTTCCAAAATACATTTGTTAGAAGCTGCCTCTGGTCATATGTGTGATACGATACGTCCCTATGAGTAAAGCCGTACTTCCGCAGATAAATGCCGATACATTCAAATCCAGTGTAAGGCATTGTTCTCACGCTCAGTGTAACACAAAAACGAAGTCTGGATGGAAATCAATGCGCATGAGGTACTTCCATGGATCACATTCCTTGGTGAGTCCATCAGTAACAAAGAGAAAAACCCTCACACATGGCAGAAAAGTCAACAAGCACTTGCGCACGCGCACACACACACACACACACACACACACACACACACACACACACGCGCACACACACAAACACACACAAACACTCCACACACAGACACATTCTCAATCTCTTCAATCTCTGTCTCACATCAAGACAGGAAATACATACTCGCATCACTTTCAGTGTGAGGGGTGTGAAATGAGGCTGGAAAAAAGAGTGATCTTCCCAACAGAGACGCGAGAAGAGGATAAAATAATAAAGTTATTATTTTTAACCACTTCTCTCTGAAAAACGGAGAGGCAACTGGCTGAGCAAGTCCTGCATAATATAGATCTACCCCTTTCCCCAAACACTTTATATCTTTTATTAAATATGTATAGTTCTGTATTTATGTAAAATCAATAAAAAATTACACATAACAGTCAAGGATTAAAGCGATCAATAGCAGTCAAAAGGTTAGGCAAATAAGCTACAGCTTATTCATGGTAAAACAAATTATTAATTCATATTATTGGAATTCATATAGATTTATAGTTATGTATAAATACAAATATGTTTATATGTTTGTTTAAAGTTTGCAAGCACAAATAAGCTGCATTTATTGTACTTCTTAACAGTCGGAGAGGTTGGAGGATGAGGTGGTGTGGTAATCGATCGTGTGCGGTAAAGCGACCCTGTTTTTCACTCAGACATTCCACCTCATGTTCACCATCTGTCACCAACACATACAGTGGTGGCTCAACAGTACGTCCCATGTTTACAGCTTAAATTGTATGATCTCTGTTCCTTTTTCAGTCTGAGAATGAACTAGGATGTGAAATGAGCACTTAGCAAAGTTTTTTTTTTTTTTTTTTTACACCTCATTGTGACAATTTCACGTTCACAATAAAGCTTTAGTAATTTTTAAAAAACTTTTAGACACTTCTTTTGTTTTTTTCCTCTCACATCTGTAGCTCAGGCAGCATTTCAAAATGGCCTCCCTGGAGCGTAACTCATGGCTAAACAACAGCTCGGAGAGGGCAGCCAATCGCAAGGCTCCATCCGAAACAATCCCCGGCAACAGCTCTCTGCTCGAGCTGCCAATCCAATCACGAAAGGCCCCTCCTCTGACAAACTCTTCTCTTTAATTTTTTGTTTGTTTTGTTTTGTTAACAATTTCTGACTGGCCAGCGTTCACAACACAGAGCTCCACAAAGGAGAGAGAGAGAGAGAGAGAGAGAGAGAGAGAGACAGAGCGAGAGACAGAGAGAGAGAGTGAGAAACAGAGAAGTCTCCCCCTATCAGAGATGCCCCGGAAAAGAGGACCACCACCCATGAAAGAGAAGCGAGCAGGCCTGGGGTAGGGGCCACTCAGGGGAGCTTGCCCAGCAGAGCAAAGCAAAGAGAGAGCGGCAGGACCCAGCCCAGAGCAGCAACAGAGCGCAGAGGCCCGGCCAGGCTCGACAGAGGAGCTTTACTTGAGATCCTCTGAACAGGGTACTTGGGGTCATGACGCGACAGCCACTGGATCAGGAAGTTACCGTGCTTGTTGAAGTCCGACGTGCCCTCTGAAGTAAGCAGTACAGAAAGAGAGCGAGAAGAGTGGAGAGAGAGAGAGAGAGAGAGAGAGAGAGAGAGAGAGAGAGAAGAGTGGAGAGAGAGAGAGAGAGAGAGAGAGAGAGAGAGAGAGAGAGAAGAGTGGAGAGAGAGAGAGAGAGAGAGAGAGAGAGAGAGAGAGAAGAGTGGAGAGAGAGAGAGAGAGAGAGAGAGAGAGAGAGAGAGAGAGAGAGAGAGAGAGAGAAGAGTGGAGAGAGAGAGAGAGAGAGAGAGAGAGAGAGAGAGAGAAGAGTGGAGAGAGAGAGAGAGAGAGAGAGAGAGAGAGAGAGAAGAGTGGAGAGAGAGAGAGAGAGAAGAGTGGAGAGAGAGAGAGAGAGAGAAGAGTGGAGAGAGAGAGAGAGAGAAAGAGAGAGAGAGAGAGAGAGAGAGAGAGTGAGAGAGAGAGAGAGAGAGAGAGAGAGAGAGAGAGAGAGAGAGAGAGAGAGAGAGAGAGAGAGAGAGAGAGAGAGAGAGAGAGAGAGAGAGAGAGAGAGTGAGAGAGAGAGAGAGAGAGAGAGAGAGAGGAGTGAGAGAGAGAGAGAGAGAGAGAGAGAGAGAGAGAGAGAGAGAGAGAAGAGTGGAGAGAGAGAGAGAGAGAGAGAGAAGAGTGGAGAGAGAGAGAGAGAGAGAAAGAGAGAGAGAGAGAGAGAGAGAGAGAGAGTGAGAGAGAGAGAGAGAGAGAGAGAGAGAGAGAGAGAGAGAGAGAGAGAGAGAGAGGAGAGAGAAGAGTGGAGAGAGAGAGAGAGAGAGAGAGAGAGAGAGAGAGAGAGAGAGAGAGGAGAAGAGTGGAGAGAGAGAGAGAGAGAGAAGAGTGGAGAGAGAGAGAGAGAGAAGAGTGGAGAGAGAGAGAGAGAGAGAGAGAGAGAGAGAGAGAGAGAGAGAGAAGAGTGGAGAGAGAGAGAGAGAGAGAGAGAGAGAGAGAGAGAGAGAGAGAGAGAAACATAGAGTGAGAATGCGAGTGGGAAAAACAGATAAAGAGAGATAAAAAGAAAGACAAAAGCGAAAAAGAATGCAAGTGGCAACATAAGACAGAGAAGAACAGACAGTGAAACAATTAGCAGAGCAAATTCACACTCTTCATATTGCTGTATCATTTAATCCCTCCCCTGCTATGAGTTAGCTCCTCTTTATAACGGGGCTCTCAGGCATAGATAACCTTTCACCACCTTAATTCCGGCAGGGTGACAGAGAAAGAGAGAGGGATGGATGGAGAGGAGAACTATGAACTCACTGGGACACGGCTCCATTCTGCAGGGTCTCAGAGCGGCTGGTTTGGAGTCCAGGCAGAGGCCGATGGTGTTGTCGCGTGTGTGACAGAGCACCTGTCTCTCCTGGGTCCCGTTACCGCATGTCACCGAGCACTGTGATTACAAACACGAGCATGCACCCACACATGCAGATACAAATATAACGTTGTGAGAAAGCAAGACAAAAACTTGTAACAGTAATCAACATGTAATGAATGTAATCAATGAGTAATGAAAAAGTGAGTATAAAGTGATAGAGACCAGTTTCTGGACATGAATTAAGGCTGATCTTGAGCTAAACTGTAATGTCAATTTAGCTCCAATCTGGTCTGGAAAAAACAACAACTTGTGTCTGGACAGACTGAGTGTCTACTCTGCTTTGTCTGGACTTCAAATTTATCTGCACTTCAAGTGCTACAAATAAAAAATCCTTCTTGCCCTATGTGTGCATGTCCACAGTACATTTGTGTGGGCGTGTACTCTCTGCACCTGTGACCAGGGCCCGAGCCTCCACTCAGCGGGACAGAGTGCACGATTGCACTCTCGCCGTGACTCTAGTCGCTCATCGCTGCAGTAGCGGCTGCGGATGGACTTGAACTGATCGTCGCCCAGAGGTTGGACACAGCGCACGGAGCGTGTCTGGGTCCCTGACCTGCCACAGGACTTACTGCACTCACCCCACTCTCCAGCCACCCAGCTACACACGCACACGCACACACGCACGCACGCACGCACACACACACACACACACACACATATACACACACACACGCACACACACACGCGCACGCACGCACGCACACACGCACGCACGCACGCACACGCACGCACACACGCACACACGCACGCACACACGCACACACACACGCACACACACACACACACACACGCACACACACACGCGCACGCACGCACGCACACACGCACGCACACACGCACACACACACGCGCACACACGCGCACACACGCGCACACACGCGCACACACGCACACACGCACACACACACAGTATTCAGAATGTTGCCAATTCTAGCCCCAAAGTCACCAGGTTGCCACTGTTGGGCCCCTGAGCAAGGCCCTTAATCCTTAATTGCTCAAATCTTTTTTCAGACTTAATTGTAAGTTGCTTTGGATAAAATCATCAGCTAAAATGCCACAAATGTAAGTGTGTTAAAAGCCATAGAGATGCCATTCCAAGGGCAAATGACTGAGGTTGTGCAAAGTAGGTAGGAGGGAGTGCAGTGGAGTATTTTCTGAATCATGTTCAATGAACAGTGATCAGTTACTGCAGAACACAAGATGGTCTAATACATGTATGGCATGTCCATATATACACTCTCCCAGACACATGCACTCACACACTTACATGGGCTGGGCACACTCGCGCAGGTAGCAATCTCTGAAAATGTCTTGAGGTTTCTTGATGTTATCACAAAAGCGCCGATGCACTATTTTCATGTCAGTGTTCCGACGGCACCCATAACGCGTCTTCTGCATGCCTTACCACAGACAGCGAGTGGAACACACACATGCACATGGCTGTTTAGTAGTACACAACACCTGCACAGTGAGACAAGCACACTTATGCTGTACTGTTTTCAAAGCTATCCACAACCCCTCAGGTAAACTGCTTTTGGTAGCATAAACTTAAATTACTGTAACATAGACTATTATAAATAAATTATAAAGATAAACAGGTAACTTAAACTGGTAGCATACATATAAACTACTTTGACATAAGCTGATAAGACAAGTTAACTTGTAAAATATGCAAAAATCATAAACTGAATAGGTTCATATTCCAAACATAAGGACAGTATACGTATGATCCTTACAAATACAGAAGTAGAGCAGTGATTTACTGTTCTACTCAACAAAGGTGTTGAGTTCTTTAATCAGCAAGGTCAGTTTGACGGCGAATCTTTGGCTGAATCCCTATAAACCCTAGGTAGGGTACTTAGTGCATGTTTTGGACACAACTGGCGTGCAGTGTCTGTGTGGGTGGAGGTTGGATGCACTACCTCCCCCGCAGGTCTTGGAGCAGGGCGTCCATCTTTTCAGCGCCCAGGAGTAGGGCACTTGGTTTTCAGGCACCATGTTGTTTTCCTTCGCCCTGTCACTCAGCTTGTCATCATTCGTGATGTATTTGATTGACACCTTCGTTTGAGCCGAGCCATGCATCCGGATCTGGTCAACGCACACATGCAGAGCGCATGGCTGGGTAGGGCTGTGTGCTGTGTGTGTGTGGGTGGAGAACTAGATCCATGAGGCAGAAACCTTCTCATGGCTAAAGCTCACAGCAACAGAAAATGGTTCTGAGGTCCTGTTTGCAGGCACTTAGATTGCTTGCATCTTTTAAAAATATTGTGTTATTTAAAGAACAACAGTAGCAAAAAGCTCTGGATCACATCCAATAATAGTAATATGAGCAGTGCTGTGTGTGTGTGTGTGTGTGTGTGTGTGTGGTTTTTTTGTTTTGTTTACCATGATAACAACATCATTTTTCAGCGGTCCGCTTGTCTGGATGGTGTCCTTGCTGTTATTGTTCTCGTACTCCCACTCTATGCCATTCTCAATGACAGAGCGGCTCTTGGGGTAATCTCCATGAGGGTTCAAAAAGAAATCTCCGGAAGCTTTGTTCTTCACAGCTGCACAGTTGTGCAGAAAGGGAAAGAAAGAGAAAGAGATCTGCACTGAGCACCAGACACCAGAGCAAGCTCAAAAGCGTGATGCCCAAAATCAGGTTCACTGCAACTCTATTAACTTCACTTGCTGGCAGATTTTTTCAGATCTTACCCAGGATGTGAGATGTTCCATTCAGTTCCTGGATTAGCAAATGCCTTGCCCCTCTAGGAATTTCAATTACTTTTGTAACACCTGAAGTCCAAACCAATAAAAGCATGTTTTACAACACTCAGGCAAAAAACAATACAAATTGTAACAATTTGTAAGCTGCAAATAAGAGTATTCAAATGAAGTCATACTTTTCTTATTAGAGAAGATTATTTCGAACTTGTTGTTTGTGCACTTGGTACCATCTCCACCACACACACCGCACTTATCCTCCTGAAGCCCTGAGCCGACTACATTATCACAGCCTACTTTCTGAAGACAGAGAAACACCATGAATGACCAGCCACTTACACAAACACACACACACACACACACACTTCACAGTCTACACATACATACACATCTGCATTCTCACAAACTCAGCTCACACTCCCCAAACACACACATGCAGACATGCCAGCACTCACCTCACACACTCTACACACACACACACACACACGTGCATACGCACCTCACACTCCCCATACACACACATGCTGTAGGGGTCTTTGTAGGAGCAGTGGGTTCCGGGCTCCACCAGCTGCTGCATGTTGACCACCTCTCGTGTCTCTTTGGACTGGCAGTGCAAGTTGCAACGCTGTTTAGCTGCAGCACAGAGCAGACAGCAGGCCTGAGAGAACCTCACCAGAACCTCACTAGAACCTCACCAGGATTTCACAGACTAAAAATACATTTGCAGGTAAAGCTGCAGTCAGTTCAAAAACATAACATAAACAGAAAAAAACACATAAGTCATATAGGATCGTATAGGATTCCTTGCCTATAACATGTTTTAGAACAGTTGTGGTGAATCATCAGCATGTGCAGAAAATGAACCCCTTTCTGTGGTTTTAGTGTAGCACTGGTTCACCTCTGTCTCACACTAGTTAGCGAAATTCTACCAAGCAACATATTATCTTTAAACCTCACTCTGGGAAGTGTGATGTCACAGAGACTCACCTCTACTGGCTCCACTACATTTTCCCATAAGGAGCCCGACAACAGCACAACTGAGCCGAGTGTTTACACAGAGCAGCAAAAGGTCTCATCACCGTAAAAGGCCATCCCAGTGACCTCTGAGAATGTATTCACTACAGTTTGGTCGTCATATGCTACATGTGTAGAGCTGTAATTTCCACACAGCTCCATAAACTCCCTGCTGAGTCTAACTCTGTTTTGGCCACTCCACGCTGTGGCCGTAAGTGGACAGCTGGCTCATGGCAGGATCGGCTGGGCTGGATGTGTGGCCCAGCTGATGAAGCCTTGTGCACACAGGAAGTGGATGTTGGAAGAATAGCCAGATCAGAACACGGAGTACTGGGATCATATTTTCACTCCTCCGAATTATCTTATAATTCAGGACAGCTGTTAGGGGCTGAGCATTCGGGAAGCAGGACAGAGTTGGGTAGCAGGAAATCGGTCAAATTAGATCCAAACCAGGAATGAAAGCGCGGAGAGAGGGATAATGGATATTTGAGCTGGAAGGAGAGCCGAAATGTAGAAACAGAAATGTCTAATGTAAGACTTTGTCTGTGCACTTGTTTCTGTGCTGTTTGCTTTTAAGTTAAACTTGTTTCTGCCTGGCATCAGTAACGTCTGTAGTGTCAGCGGTGACTGTACGGTAGTGGCAGTCACCAGTAGTGTTTGGTAGTGTTTGGTGCCTGCCAGTGCTGGCTGCATCTAAGAAGTTTCTGAAACGTTCCTCGTGGTCCGTGGTCCATGGGGGCTCATGTACTGTACCTTTAGGGCTGTACTGTACCGTAAAGCCTGCGCTATATTGGACAGGCAGTGGGCAGTTGGAGATCAGTTCCGTCTGTTGGGTGGTACTCACGGTCTGAGTGCTCATAAGGCAGCCAGTGGTGTCTGGCATTGTTGTGCTCAAACTTGCTGTTCAACATGCTGCACTGCTTGGCTCTGGGGTCCTGATACGGGTCCTCACACTCGTGGGAGTTGCACACCTGGAACTGGTAGTTGGAGCCAGGGCAACGGCGTCCGCCATTAGCAGGCCTGGGAAAAAGAAACAGAGATGGAGAAGTCAAGAACTGAGACCAACGCATCACTGGCAGATAACCAAAAAAACGAAAACAAAAAACAAAACACAGAACACAAAACCGAGAAGTAACTTCCCACCTTTTCTATAAAGGAGTTAGATCTTTAAAAAAGCATAGGAATGTGATGGGAGTCAAAAACTGCATTCCTAAAACATTTGATCACGGAGCTTATTATTCAAAAATATATTATTTAAAATATTATTTCTTATTGTTTTAGAAATCCTCATAAGAAACATACCCTTTCTGTATATCATTTGTTCGATTTTCAATCAAATGTCAATACTTTTATGCCCCTATACTTTTTACCTTTGTCATCTTTTAAATACCAGAATTTCATGTCAGTTGGCCTTTTATATGTTACTGTAACAACCAGAACTTTTAACTACCAGAACTTCATATCAGTTAGTACAGCGTTTTATATGTTATTGTAGCTGTGTGATAACTTTTAAAGAGGCCTTCTCTTGAAAAATATTTTCAGGCTATTTGTATAAATGTAAAAGGAGCAGAGTGAAGTCATAATAATACCACTCATTCTGGCAAGTGCCAAATTCCTCAGTTCTTCAGATCTTTTGCATGTTGCTTTTAATGCACATAGAGTTTTATCAGGTAGTGAAATACACTGTGCATCTGTTCTTTCATATAAGGTTTATATTACTATGTTTGTGGGATATTTAATGCTGATCTCAATAACCAATAGGAAATCATTTTAGTTGGTAAAAGAATCCTTTTTGTTTTGCTGGCATGAACCAAATATCCCCACAACATTACATTTTCCTGTCATCACGGGGATATTTGGTCTCCACAAAAAGCTAAATACGTGCACACTCACGCTCACCAGCATGCATACACGCGCACACATGCACGCACGCACATACACACCGTGGATTATCACAAGCGTGAGTGCGAAACCGCAGGCCTCGTCCGCACGGGCGAGAGCAGGAGCCAAACTCACTCCACATGGCCCAGTTGCCATCCCGCTTTATGATGTCAGGGGTGAGCCACACACAATGGCCTTTAAAGCAGTGCTGTAAGACAGACAGACAAGTAAGGATCAGCCAAACGCAGCCTGTGGCTCAGAGCTGAACACAAACACTGGCCTTCCCCGAACCGACTAATCACCACGCTAGACACAGAGTCACAGTTCAGGCCAGGGTATGTTGCGCACGGGGATGTGTAAGATTGTAAACACCAGAGGAGAAACACTACAGTAAGCATGTTGTTGCGCACTGGGGTGACTATCGCAGTACATCAAAAGGAAAGCAGCTACGTTCGATAAAAGGTGCACTCGCAATGAACATAAATCCCAGAAACAATAACTAGGGCTGGCAAGACAATGACCACTGGTGGCGAACTTCGGAATTGCCAGGCATGTGTGTGGCTGCATGCGAAGGGGGCAGCGAGGCAGTACCTTGCCATCTCCGCATATCGTGCCGTCGATTGGGGGTCCTTTCTTGGTCTTGCAGAAGAAGGGGTTCTCCGGGTGAGCACACCATAGCTGCTTGCATGGGTCAAAGGTGCGGTACTGGAGAGGGGAGGCAGAGGAGAGCTTACCCACACACGCTCCTCACAAACCACCTCACGCCACCACGCACAACGGCCACTGCAGCAGTAGCAATGCCTCAAGACTCCGGGTCAGCTAAGACTGTCAAAGCAGCCATGGCACAGGACACACTTCTGTACAGAGACTGAGTAACAAACAGATATCAAGGCAGTGACACTTTGATTAAAGCACACTGTTACTGTACCATAAAAACAATATGGTGAGTAAGGGAGTCTCACACACTGCCCAGGATGGAAGCTATGAGATCTGTGGTGAATGTATTAAGTATAAATTCAACATTTTAATCATTTAAGGTGGATTAATGGTTGATAAAGGTTTATACTCTAATCCTACACACACTGAAGTGTGTTCACTACTAACTACATGTTTTCAACCATGCAAGGATCCTAGTTACTGAAATCAAATACTTCTCTGCAAGGTTTGCCAAAAAACCTGTAATTGCTAGGCCCTCAGTTCAATAGCCCAGGTAGACGGTACAAGCTGGACATTATAACAGTGCACTTTAAGTAAAGAGTTACTGTCTGAGTTAACAATATGGATATATGGCAGACATTGGTATTCCCAGCAGATTATATACAGGAGGCCATTTCATGCAAACCAAAACATAACAATGAGGAATAAAAACAATAACATTTTCACTCATGGTAGTTCTGACACAGCTTTTGACTAACACCACAGCTTACGACATGTTGGTTAGCAATGACACATGGCCACCATTTAGATCTAAGGACAAGAGAGGGTGAAAAAGAAATGAAAACGAAAACCTTTCCCCTGAATGCACTACTAGTTTGGCCTTTTTCCCACCACAAGAGGGAGCAAGTGAAAACCTCAACTGATGTAGAGTCTCGCTGTTCTAGACAGTCAAGCACTCTTAAGTTAGCCTGCAGTACTCTCGAGCCAAAGGACTTGAATAGCCTTCTAATCAAATGTAGCTAATGTTTCAGTTTTATTCAGCTTTACACCAAATGCTTTTTTTCTGGTTATTTACGACTACAATGAACAGTCTCCTGGCATTTTAGGCAAAAATCTGATGTCAAAATTAAACATCTTAATTTATCTGCAATGATTCCCAATTTTAAACATGAGCAACAAGATGGGGATGTTTGCACCCTGCAGCAAACTAGTTTGTGATGAGTTCTAAATAAATAAATAAACAAATAAGCCAACATGTAGTGAAATGTTCGCTGCGAGTGATAGATAAAGTAGTGTGGCTCTGGTGTGGGGTACCTTACCTGGGCTCCTGAAGGCCCCACCTTTTGCAGCTGAAGGAATGGTTGGACAAGAGAGTAAAGCACAGTCCACGTAGAAGTGCTCAGCTGGAATTTCATTTAGAGCCTGAGATCACCTGCATAGCCTAGAAATAACTTTCACTGCTGCTGGGGACGTACTGAAAACGACGCTTCTGTTAGTTGGCTTGCCTCCATGGATGAAATTAAAAGTATTCATATGTTTTGCTTTCCATCTGGTGGGTCAGATCAATTCTAATTGCTTTGGTAGGGGTAACAGCCCCGGCTGACTGTTCAGGTAGACAGTGCTCACTACTAGTCACTAGTTCCAGGATCTTTTTTTGAATCAGCAGCGGCTGGGAAACCCAGAAGTCCTGAGATAAAGCCTTGGACATTCTGAGGTCCGTAAACGCACAATGTTTGTGATCTCACTTCTCTCAACGCTACTGCTCACAGCTCAGAACAGCTGGAACCGCTGCACACACGGATAATGCAGTTCTAGTGACAGCATGTATAACATCACAGTTGGGTCATTTTTTGTCATTCTACGATGAGCCCAATGACTGACCTCAAAATGACGCTATCATGAGCTGATGGGGTTATACATGCTTATAGCAGTCTTACGATGCCGTAAGACTGCTCGGTAATGCATGGCTGGGGCAGGAGTGGGGGCCAGGGTGTCCGGATGACGGGCGACTCACCGCCGTGCACATCATGTATCCGGCACCAAAGTCAAAGCGACACTGCTGGTTCATGGAGTAGTGGAGGCCAGGCAACTGGGGAAGCTCCTCCCACGTGTGCTCAAAAGGGTCGTCACGGAGGCAGTCATAGGAGCTGCAGAGGGGGTGGGGTCAGACGCAGTCAGCCTTTGCTTGGTGGGGGTGGATAGCTTGTGATTACTGCAGTCAGGGATTGCATTTTTTGTGTGTTTTTCTAAGTTGAGTGTTCAGGTGTGTGAGTTTCTCACTCCTAAACAGAGAGGACCTCTTGACTGAAGTGGGACCAGTGAAATTTTCGTGTGTGTGTGTGTGTGTCTCTGTGGGGGGAGTGTCTACATATGTGTATGTCTGTGTGTGTGTGTGTGTGTGTGTGTGTGTGTGTGTGTGTCTGCCTGTGTTTGGGTGTGTGCATGTGTGTGTGTGTGTGTGTGTTTCTGTGAGTGTGTGTGTGTCTGCCTGTGTTTGGGTGTATGGGTGTGTGCATGTGTGTGTGTGTGTGTGTGTGTCTGACTGTGTTTGGGTGTGTGCATGTGTGTGTGTGTGTGTGTGTGTTTCTGTGAGTGTGTGTGTGTCTGCCTGTGTTTGGGTGTATGGGTGTGTGCATGTGTGTGTGTGTGTGTGTGTGTGTGTGTGTGTGTGTTTCTGTGAGTGTGTATGTGTGTGTCTGCCTGTATTTGGGTGTATGGGTGTGTGGATGTGTGTGTGTGTGTGTGTGCAAAACTCACTGTAAATAGCGTCCCAGCTCCTGCTGGCTGCAGCGGGACCAGTGGAATCGATGGAAAGCAGCCTGCACCAGAGGGGCCATAATACTGCCCATCTGCACCTCGTCGCCACAGCGATTCCCCTGCCCATCGTGTTCCATGCCCAACCTGCAACACACACACACACATACACAAATACACACACACGCACACGCATATGTGTGCACATGTGAGATCTCACACACACACACACACACACACACACACACACACACACACACACACACACACACACACACACACAGAGTTCATCTATCTGAATGTCACTGGCACTGCATTTACAAACACAAAGTGCACCTAAGACACAGGGATGCATTATAATAGTATTTATATAAAATAAAAACTCACATGTAGATATATTCACGCATGCACATGCACACACGCACACACACACCCCCACACGCACATACGCACCCGCTCCTACAAATGAATGTACTCACACGTGGCCGGTCTCATGGGCCACTACAAAGGCAGAGGAGAAGCCATCTTCGTGGTTCAGAGTGCAGCTCCTTACCGGGTGGCACATCCCCGTCACTGGAGCATATCCTAGCAACACACACAGCCACCTGACTCAGGAGTTTTGATGTCTTCATAAATACACACACACAGACATGCATACTCCTGAGACACAAGAAATTACTGCATTTATATGATTTATATGAAATAAACACACACCAGATGCTACACACACACATACACACACACACACACACACACACACACACACACACACACACACACACACACACATACACACACACACACACACACACACACACACACACACACACACACACACACACACACATACACACACACACACACACACACACACACACATACACACACACATACACACACACACACACACACACACACACACACACACACACACACACACACACACACACACACACACACACACACACACACACACACACACACACACACACACCTAAGCAATGGTTTAAGACCCCCCAAGACTTGTGTGAACATTATAGACCATTTTGTTTGTCAGTTGTTTTTTTTTCACTTTTGAATGCTGCCTTTAGCTTGATTGGTGTGTGTGTGTGTGTGTGTGTGTGTGTGTGTGTGTGTGTGTGTGTGTGTGTGTGTGTGTGTGTGTGTGTGTGTGTGTGTGTGTGTGTGTGTGTGTGTGTGTGTATGTGTGTGTGTGTGTGTGTGTGTGTGTGTGTGTATGTGTGTGTGTGTGTGTGTGTGTGTGTGTGTGTGTGTGTGTGTGTGTGTGTGTGTACCCTGCATCCCCGTGGGCCCAAACTCCTGGCGCGTGAGAAAGATGGCATGGTCGTGGTACTCTTTGTCGTTGGTGTCCTTCTTCTGCTGCTCAAAGGCCCAGCGGCACACATTCTCCAGGCTCAGTGATGGGTTCCCCTCCGCAATCAGACTCTTAGACTGCAATCACACAAGCCAGAGCTCCAAAACAGCTCACCAAACTCAGCCAAGCCCGTGGACACAAGTCACCGCCGGCAACCATAGGCTGAGACCCCAGCAAGAATCACAAACATGCTCCCCAATTCATTCAGATTCAAAGAGCATAAAACACAGCAGAGTGTGTTCTTTATAACATGCACAGCATGGAGAAACAGAAACAGCTTGTACTCGTATTGAGTGAATGAACTGCCTAAGTGATGAAGTCACTTTTCTGCACTGACCTGTTTGTAGTTTAAATATATTTTCAACTGCAATATTCAGCATTTTTATTATGGTCGAAGTTGTTTATGTGAATTTGCAAACCCAAGTCCAAGGCTTGTTTATATAAGTATGCCACAAAGTTTGGAAGACTCACCGATTCTCCATGTTTGCTAATCAGTTATATAAACGGCACATATAATAAGGTATTAGGCACACGACTGGAGCTCAGTAAAACAGCTGTCTGAACATGATCTGTCTGAGCAAGAACATTAGTGCTCAGTGGCACAGTAGCACAATCACAAATGTGTGATACACACACACACACACACACACACACACACACACACACACACATACACACACACACACACACATACACACACACACACACACACACCGCACACACACACACCGCACGCACACACACACACACACACACACACACACACATATACACACACACACACCGCACGCACACACACACACACACACACACACACACACACACACACACACACACACACACACACACACACACACACACACACACCGCACACACACAGTGGGAAAGTCAAACACCAGCACTGAATACAATCAATAACTTTATCATTGTGTAGGATGTTCAGAGACTGCAATATTCAACATCATGTTAGTTGCCTAACATTTTAAGAACACAGTTGTAAAAAGCCTAAGAGACCTAAAGCTCTTTCTTCACACTGACTCAGGAGACCCCTGTCTTTCAGGAAAGCAGATTTGGCAGTTAGCCTATGACCATCACTAATGCTACACTTGAAAACAGTGCTTTAGTAAACATGGTTTGGAAGAGCAATCTGAGATGCCGTTCCAATCTGCAGAGAGAGTTAAACATCTGAGCATTAAACATCGTGCAGGAATGTTCTCCAGCTCTATGACGTGGCCATGAGAGCACCACAAACTGAAGATCTATTCCAGATGTGTGTCCTGAGACTGCCTCTCCCCTTTAAGGTTTCAGTCAAGTTCATGAACTTGGAGAGAAGTAGTGAAAATATATGTAGTGATCTTTGTTGGCCAGTAGAGGGAGACCTTGCTGTGGCAGTGATTGGTTGTAAGGGTTTTAGAAGCACAACTGGTGAAATCAGCACTGACAAAGCTGTCACTCTTAACATCCTTCTTAGTGTTAATCACACTGTCATCACTTGCTAAAAGAGCACAAGACTTTCAAAAATTTCAACACAAGATTGAAATGTTCTTGCCTCAAGATGCAGTGCTTCAATATTCATAATAAGATTTTTAACATGGAAAATGTTAGAGATCATATTGTCCTCTGATGCCCAAGAAATACTTGCTGAGCAGGGTGTAAGGTTTTAACTTACACTTAAACTAAATGACAGTTTATGTATGGAGCTGTTTTCTCACCTTTGATCTTACTGAATAAAACTCACATGCCTCTTAACAGGGTCTCACTGTCTCTAAATCCTCCTCTCTGTATCTGTCCTAACCTACAGCCTGTCAAATACGCACACCATCTCTACTGCTGCCTCCTTTGCAGGGCGTGTCAGATCAGGGACACACTCCCTCCTTCCCAGTATCTCTCTCTCTCTCTCCCTCTCTCTCTGCTGAACAGCAGATGGGCAGGAGAAACCGTGATGTTGAAACCTTGTTTGAGGTGCACGAGGTCACACAGTTGATCAGTGTGTGCTGCCGCCGGCGGCAACCGTTGCCAGAGTAATTGGGGATGATGGACAACCTGCTGGCAAGGCGGGCAGAGTCGCATGCTGATTGGGAGGTGCTGAGGAGATGAGGGAGGAGAGGGGGTGTGGTCAGGAGAGAGAGATGGAGGAGGGCGGGGCAGAAAGAGAGAAGGGTTGGGGTAGCGAAATAGGGTACGCGAGAGAAAGGAAAAAATAAGGGAATTATGGAATGAGGAAGGCAGGTATGAGTGACTGGGCATGCCATTAGAATGGGATGGAAAGGAAAGAGAGAGTGTGTGCCAGGCAAGGTGGGAGCAAGGGACCGGGGCAGGGAGGGCTCGGAGCGCGGCAGCAGGACAGACGCAGGACTGCGAAGGGAGGGCTCGGAGCGCGGCAGCAGGACAGACGCAGGACTGCGAAGGGAGGGCTCGGAGTGCGGCAGCAGGACAGGCGCAGGACTGCGAAGGGAGGGCTCGGAGCGTGGCAGCAGGACAGGCGCAGGACTGCGAAGGGAGGGCTCGGAGCGCGGCAGCAGGACAGACGCAGGACTGCGAAGGGAGGGCTCGGAGCGCGGCAGCAGGACAGGCGCAGGACTGCGAAGGGAGGGCTCGGAGCGCGGCAGCAGGACAGACGCAGGACTGCGAAGGGAGGGCTCGGAGCGCGGCAGCAGGACAGACGCAGGACTGCGAAGGGAGGGCTCGGAGCGCGGCAGCAGGACAGACGCAGGACTGCGAAGGGAGGGCTCGGAGCGCGGCAGCAGGACAGACGCAGGACTGCAAAGGGAGGGCTCGGAGCGCAACAGCAGGACAGACGCAGGACTGCAAAGGGAGGGCTCGGAGCGCGGCAGCAGGACAGGCGCAGGACTGCGAAGGGAGGGCTCGGAGCACGGCAGCAGGACAGACGCAGGACTGCGAAGGGAGGGCTCGGAGCGCAACAGCAGGACAGACGCAGGACTGCGAAGGGAGGGCTCGGAGCGCGGCAGCAGGACAGACGCAGGACTGCGAAGGGAGGGCTCGGAGCGCAACAGCAGGACAGACGCAGGACTGCGAAGGGAGGGCTCGGAGCGCAACAGCAGGACAGACGCAGGACTGCGAAGGGAGGGCTCGGAGCACAACAGCAGGACAGATGCAGGACTATACTAGATTTGGCTGGTAGGTAACAGTGAGACAGTTTGTGTTATTCTGCTTAATCCTGACATGGAAGGCCAGAGGGACACTCGTTCCAAATAAGCCCACTCCAAATAAGTCTCCTCCTCCCACCCCTCCCGCTGGTGGCCGCCACAACTCATCAGTGCCCAAGTGCGCAACGGTGTGGCTACAGCCGTTGGGGGTCATGGGACGGCTCCATCAGCCCCATAGTATCTGCAGCACTGCGATTTTGCCAGAGGGCAAACTCATACCGAGCCCACCATCATCTGAATTAGATCATCACTGTCAGTTTTCACTGGAGGGCAGTGAGAGAGACAACTGCAGTGTTTTTCAAATGACAGGAAGAGCTCACTTCAACTGCACTTCAACTCAGATTTGTGTAATTAAATTTGGCAAGGAATTGGATTATATCTCAGGCTACATACACAATAATTCTGATACATACAAAAATAATTCTGAGTCGTGCTGGAGAACATGATTATAATATCAGGGTATGATTATGACAATAGTTTAGTTTATTACATGATATAATAGTTATATCCATACTATCATGTAAAAAAATTATCCTGTCACAAATTTTTTTTTTATACTATAAAATCAGTCTTGGCTTTATGTTGTTTGAAATTCCTGAATACTTCCAGAATATTGGCAGACAATTGCTGAAGCATGACTGAAGTATTACAGTGTATTAGAATACTGGTGGAGTAGTACTGAAATGTCAGTGGAGTATTACCATATGGCTTGGATATCTGGAGGTTATACTAGAAATGTTGAATTTAGTTGCACAGTTGTGGAGTAGCACTGGAATATCAGTGAATTATTAGCATGTCAGGGTGCCGTATCCCTACCGACAATTAGCGGAGTCATCTGCAGTGAACACGTGGACTTTGTTTATGTTTCTTTTCACACTTGTTTCTTTTGTCCACGCCTCCTACATGTGGTGTGTGTTGTCTATTAGTAGCCACACCACATGGGGGTGATAATCTCATTATGTTTCTTGTTATTTAAACCTTTTTTGTGTTCATGACCGTTTGTTGGTCATTGTTGTTACGTTGGCTTCTTTTGGCTAGAAGAGTGGCAAAGTGTCTCTGGAAAATGAATGTATGGTTGCAAAAGTATTTAAATATTGCTGGATATTTCTGCAATATAGGCTGGAATATTGGCATACTATTGATAATATTCTAGAAGCTGAAAGCATTACTGCATACATATGTCAAGTTATATTAAAGCCATCAGAACTATTTCTGAGAACAGACCAGCTCTCTTCCACATGCGCAGATATGCAGCACACAGGGACATTTAAGGCACAGCTGGTCCACTGCAAATTAGGGCAAGAAGGTGATGGATTATATGAAAAATTAAGATGTCAGAAAACATAACCAATAGGAAATGGTGATGTGTAACTACTAAAATACATTTCTCAGTTTAAAAATACCAGTTGAGTAAAAGGTAGGCCAGCTGAGCGTGAGGCTTCCCCAGACCACAGGCTTAACTATATAATTCAAATTGTTCCTGTAGACCCTGATCTTCAGTCTTCTATCTATACACATGAAGCTAAGTCACTGGACAATGCTAGTGCCATGTGTGGAGGTAAGTGCTCCGGTGTGTGTGGCCAGCATGTGTGCCATGTGTCAAATTAAATGCGCTGTTATGTGTGGCCAGATCGCGTGATGTGTGTTAAGGTAAGTGCTCTGGTGTGTGTGGTTGCAACTGGCGCTGAGCATGACTAAGGTCCTCAAAGCCCTTTGTGGTGGAGATGGGGTTGGTGAGTGTGTCACGTGATCCCATGATAACCTCTCATCCCAAGCAAGCAGGGTAGGAAAGGAGGATTTTACAGCTCTGTTTATGAATGAGGGAACACCATCACTGATTGGTTCTCTCTCATCTATTTTACAGAAGACTTTGCTGCATCCCACTGGGAAAAAGGGGTGTGGCGAGGACGAGAGTGGGAGTGGGAGTCGGGGGGGGGGGGGGGGATGGGGCTTTTGGAAGGCAATTGTGTAACATCAGTGTTCTTTGTGCTTTAGTGCTGAACTGTGAAAGTGTGCAACTTTGCAAAAACTCCCCTGGGAAAACTATGCTTTTAGTTTCTGTTTGCTCAGTCCACTGGAATAACAACTCCCAGGTCTTGGTGAGCATCTAGCTGAAGGTCTATGTATGAGTGAGAGAGAGAAAGGGACAGACAGAGAGAAAGCTCCTCTATATAATCACTGCCAATGCAACCTCTCAAACTGGCATGAAATTATGTCTACCAGCAGCAAATGATAATCACCCGACGCGCATCTGATGAAGATTAAAGCAAACAGTTAGCTGAGTTGGCTTAGGCTTGGTACTTTTCCAGTGCATGAAGAAGAATCAGGCCAATAGGAGAATTAGTCTTCATCTGAGCACCACCTCTCCCCTGCGCTCCAGAGTGAAAGCCATGGCAGTTCAGAGAGAACCTTGAGCAGCTGTGTGGAATGTGAGCAGGTGAAGAACCACGTTTACGCACTGAAGATTTACCTTTTCGTTATCCACCAGGACAATCCGAACCAGAACCACGTTGATTCGCGCCCCAAGGGAACGGTCATGGTAGATCTCATTCACCTGCCATGAGGAAAAAGACATGTATAACGTTCCGTCTCAATAATGTAGCTAGCTAAATTACTCTGAAAGCCAATAGTTAGATGCTTTCCACTGATAATCATTACTTAGCTCATTTACACTGACCAAGTGCATCTCTAAGCAACAGTAGCTATCAGTGACAGCCAGGCAGAGCAGCATATACACTGTACACTCAGAAATTATGCTGTGAGCTGTGCTACTAGTTTTGCATGTCACAGCCAAAGAGCTGTAGAAAAACAACTACACAATGACACAGACACACGATACTCACAAACATTACCAATAGGCTTGTAAACACAGTGAATCACTGGAGTCACCATACCTGGAGTACAGTATGTGTATGTGATATAATTCAGCATTATAATTAATACACACACACGCACACACACACACACACACACACACACACACACGCACACACACACACACACACACACACACATTAAAGCTTTAACAGTTCTTATGTTTAACTTCTCAACCTAGGCCCACCCCTCTATACTTATACCGTTTGTTAAAGGGTGGCCCACATGCATTGTGGGAAAAATGGTTTTCAGACAGAGGGAGACATGGAGGCAGACAAATGGGTACAGAAGTTCAGACATGGTGTCCTCTGTCTCTCCGGAAGCCTGCTAATGAGACACTGGGATATACACACAACCAGCAATAATGAGATTTCTGATGGACAGAGTGCAGAGACAGAGAGAGAGAGAGAGAGAGAGAGAGAGAGAGAGACAGAGAGAGAGAGAGAGAGAGAGAGAGAGACAGGAAACGAGGGAGAGAGGAAGGATGGCACAACATCCCTGGTGAAGAAATCAATCGGTGTATCACCTCCCTTGCTCATTTGATGTGTAAGATATGCAGCGGTTGCTTAGCAACCTTCAAACTTCAGAGTGGGGTGGGGCAGTGTGTGGTGTTCCAGCACTGTCTGACTGCGTGTTTGTCTGAATTTCTGAAGCCCTCTCTGTTCTGACTGTCTGCCTGCCAGGCCCCTGTGTATGGCGGAGCGTGTGGGCTCGTTTGGGCTTCCTCTGCCACTCTACATGTCACTGGCAGGGTGAACAGTGAGCAGTGGCCTTTCACAACACAACCTGGTCGCAGACAACATAATGACTGGCACAGCACACATAAATATGTACACTTGTTTAAAGGATGTGCTTGTTTCACTTTCTGTTATTTGGTTTGTTTATTTATTTTGTCAACAGCTGAAAAAAGTCGAAAAAGCTGCAGGACAGTCCAGTCTCTGTAGCAGGGTGGCACATATGTAAACTCATTTCAGGGCCCAGGCTCTTAAACTGCCACACAAAAGACAAGTTGTGCACTCCATGTCAGTACATGTACCACCTCAGACACATTTTTGGCAGGAGTAATATTCACTGTTGGCCTGTTCAGGGGATTTATCCTGACTTTACTCGGTAGGTGAAAAGAAATGCACACAGGCATTCAGGGCAGGCCGTTCAGTCATCGGCTACCAGGCACCAGTCTCTATCTGCAGCCAAACTCTCCATCTGAAGTGGCTGTATACAGGATACGCGTCACAACCTCTGGTCCACGGGCGATGGCCAAGTTCAAGTGCTGGTGGAACAATGGCTGGGTTCCTCCTTGGTCCAGAGCTGAATAAGGCTGGCCACAGCAATGTGCAGATTCTGTTCCTTTAGGTAGGAAAGGGAACGATATTAACACTGGCTCTGTTGCAAACATACCATTCTCCAGTAGACACACAGTAAAACCATTCTGCTTCTTCAAACAGCCCTGTTTTGTCTTTACTACAAACTCTTCTCTATGTTTTAACAAGACCTTTACCTTTAAAAATACACAGGGCATTTCAATTAAATATTTAGATTATGTCTTGCCACTGAGAAAGGAAGTTGATTGTAAGATCTGTTTCTCTGCTGCATTGTACACAGGGATTTAGCCCCGCCCCCATCCTGTCTGCATGCATATGTATGTGTGTGTGTGTGTGTGTGTGTGTGTGTGTGTGTGTGTGTGTGTGTGAGTGTTAATGACTGTGAAAGTGCAGTTCTCATTAGTGCTGCCTTGCTTGCTGGCCTTGTTCAGGAGCTCTGAGTTTCCTCAGCTGCTCAACAGCCTACAGGTAACTAATGGAGACCTAGAGGTTGGCATGTCAGAAAGTCATTAACATCTCATTAATAATGCAGTAGGGGCTGGTGAGGGGCAGGGGGTGAGGGTGTGTGGTGAGGCTGGGTGAGGTGCTTGGAAAAGACAAGAGGAGGCAAAAAGAGAACCAAAGAAGAGTGTTGGGGCGTGATCTTTGGCCTCGGACTATGGCAACTCCCATCCTCTGATTCATGAACCAATATCCAGTGATATTCGTACACCTGTCTGAGGTTGCCTGTATGTTATTGTATGTTATTTTGTCATATCTTTGTCCATTTTTAACTCTGATGAAGACACAGTAGTGTTAAAAAGTTAGTCTGTTTGCAGAATTAACGGCTGAAAATGGGTCAGTGTGCACCAGACCATTCATGTTCTTCTGGACTTTTGTCTTTCACCAGAGAAGCATTTAAGTCAGCTTTTGTATTGTTGGAGGATGAGTAGAGAGTTCATTTTTCGCCCACAAAAGTACCCAGGACAAAGAGGTCCGTGCCATATTCAACATTTAAGCATCAGGCTGTGTCTGTGTAGTCTTGGTGTTATATGACAGTGGGTTTCCATCAAAATGACAATTCTGAAAAGTCACACCACTCAATAGCTCCATTCCTCCATCCCTCTGTTCCTATGTCTCTCCATCCTTCCATCTTTCTGTGCATGTCTCTCTATCCCTAAACCTTTCTATCCATGTCTTTCCATCCCTCTATCCTCTCCCTCCATTCCTCCAAACAGCGGAGGAACTTGCTGCAGCCGTGTGATGAGGCCAGGTGGACAGTGCTTGCCTCATTACTCAATCTCTGCCATTTTCACCTGACATTTTGGACTGTTATTACCTGTCTGACATTTCAGAGCCAGAACAACGTGTGTACATAGCGCTGATTACATAATGGCCTCTCCTCTCACACCTTGTTTATTCCAGAGCAGTGACTAATATATAAGGAAACAATTAATACTGCAGACCCTTAGCTCCCACGATTAGTGCCGAGTGCAACGGCCAAGTGTGCTGTTGCTCAGTGAGCTAGGGCAGCTAGCACTAACGTGTAACACAAGTGCTCTCTGACCATGCTTGTGGCCTTCAGTGGTGAACAAGAACATCCCGGAAAAGCTTTATTGGCGCAGAAGCAACCCCTGATGGGGCCCAGATTCAAATTGCAGCTGTTCCATGTAACGCTTGAACTTGTGAGTCCTCGTTTGATCGTAAGGGCAGCGGGGAGTTTCTCAAGCAGTTTGAGAAGAAACATACCAGACACTCAGGAAGCTGTGTGGAGTCACAGTAAGGTGGAAGGAAGAACACAGAGATGGTGGTGAAATCCAGAGCCTGGCAGCAGTATGTTCCAGTGATAATTCAGGCTTTTTTTTAGCTAAACAAAGATGCAGCGGAGCATGCTACACTCATTCCAGAGCAGCAGTTTTAGGACACACCCACAATAGCTGCACTACATCAGTGCATGTCTCACACTGCTTAATGGCAGAAAAGAAAGGCAAGATGCATATCTTTGCCATTTCCTTCTCTATGTAGAGAATTTCTCTACATATTCACATAGGCATGATATTAACATCTTCATGACACTGTCAGATCCTTAAATATCTAATCTTAAATGCTGATAAATTAATACTGATTAATACTGTTTAAATGTTTTAATTGTCATTTACAGTTATACAACCCACTAGTGGTCCAGATGCAAGAGTTTTATCACTAAGGAGTTGTATAAAATATTTATTACAGACTTCTCCAATCTAAATTGGGTTTAAGAGATTGATTTATGAAAAAAAAAAATTTTAGATACTCATTTATGTGCTTATATATTTATTAATTAAGGTGCATTGGTAACTCAGTGGTTAAGGTACTTTTCTTCTGATCGGAAGGTTACCACTTCAAGCTCCACCTCTGCCAAGTTGTCAATGTTGGGCCCCTGAGCAAGGCAATTACTCAAAGTTGTATTCAGTCATAATTGTAAGTTGCTTTGGATAAAAGTGTCAGCTAAATTCT
This sequence comes from Electrophorus electricus, assembly GCF_041902795.1. Lineage (NCBI taxonomy): Eukaryota > Metazoa > Chordata > Actinopteri > Gymnotiformes > Gymnotidae > Electrophorus > Electrophorus electricus. The sequence goes on along the minus strand of NC_137512.1, from coordinate 22,005,687 downwards.
GTAAATGTAATTAAACTCCTACTATGACAACCGATCAGAATTGGTCGTTATATCGATTTCCGTAATCTTCTAGGCTGCGAGACAATCAGTTTTGTTTATGAAAACTTTTGACGCACTGGAAATCTGATATATGGAATAAAGGTTAAGTAAATCCGCCTCTAATCAATTGTTTTAAACAAAGCTGTTGCCATAACTGACTTTCCAAAAGAAGTGTATGGCAACATAAAGGCCTAGGTTTTGGCTCCACTGTAACAACTAACATCCCTGTCTTTGACTCCTACCCTAAATCCAGGAAAACAGAGGGGTGTAAAAGAAAGGTGAAGTGGTGGGCAGTAAGAGGCCGTGTCCATCACATTGACTCCTCATCATTTCCCCTGGACCTGTTCCTGCGGCTGCCCCAGTGTCTTTCACTGCAAACCTCTGCTTTTGTTCTCGGATGTGCTTCACAAATACAGCCGCTCCAATGCCACACTTCCCATAGTGAGTTAATTCAGTCAAAGAGAAGAATGCCCTTCACGAGCACACACAAAACATGCAAAAAAAAACCCAAAACACAAATCAGAACCTCCACACACATTTAACTACTGAAATGCTGCACAACCAGCCATAACTATATATACTCAGAAATACAAAAACTACTGCACACACCAACATACAAAACATTTGTGTTCATATATTTATGTGATATATATTTTTTTGTTCACTTACCATCTTACAAAGCACTGGCAAATATTATACTTAAACACTTCAGGATGATAAAGAGACCGCATCCCTTTTTAAGGATCCAAAAAACATCAAAGACATGGTCGTCAAGAGTGAGATAAATGATTGTTCCAATAATGGCTGTGGTACTGTAGCCTATAGCCGCTCTAGATGTGCTACATGTACATTTATTAAACACAGCCACTAAAATAACTGGCACTAAAGGATCATTTGTCATCCCCCATTCCTCCTCATGCATCCCTGTGGGAGTTGTCCACTGTATTACTTGTAGGAGATGTAATCAGCTTTACCAAGAGAAGTCCTGCTGATTGTATTTTTGAACCGCTTCAGATCATCAGAATTAAGGATTTGTCATTTCCAGTGGCAAGGCATGTTAATGCTAATGGACATTGTGTTAATAACATGTGTGTTTGCTTTACCAGTTGTTGCTATGGCAGCAATGAAGTTAGGAAATGCTAAGAAAAATAATTCATCTACACTCTCCGAAGTTTAGAAGCCCGTGGAATGAATGTTATGATTTCATATACTTTTTTATAATATAAACTAGATCCACCTTTTAGAACTTCAGAAGCACTTTGCTTTGCACAGCTGATGAAGGACCGCTCTCCGAAACAGGTCCTTCATTAGCTGGGCAAGGAAAGTGCTTGCTGAAATTGTAGCGGGAGGAACCAGTTTATATTTGAAAAAGTAGATGTTCCACTAGGTGTTGAGTCTCGTTCTGCAAGGCTCACACAGACAGGATAGGTTCTCGCAGTTTCCGCAAATTAGATGGATGTACCGACATGCTCTGAACAGTCTGTTCTACCTCATCCCAGAGATGCTCAATAGGATTAAAATCTGGGGACTGTGAAGTCCAGGGAAGCAAAGAAAACTTAGAAACAAAGAAAATGTTCCTGGAACCAGTTCTTGACTATATGATCCTTATGGCATGGTGCATTGTCCTGCTTAAAGTGTCCCTCTGTCGTAGGGTAAACACCAACAAATAGGGTAAACAAGGAGGAATGTGTTGTGCATTCACACACGCTAGTTGGAGCACCAAGAGTTTATTTCGCTGTAATTTACTTGACTGTGCTCTGTCTGTTCCTTAGAACAATTGTCGACATCCTCTTCTGACCCTTTCGTCGATGAGTTGTTTATATCATCAGGATCCGCTTTTGCTGGGTGTTTACTCTCTGTCACACCATTCTCAGTACTCTCTAGACACAGTGGCATGGGGAAACCACAAGGCTGGCTGCTGCTGAAATGCTGGTCTAGGACTGATGACCATGCCTCTTTCCAAGTCGTTCATATTGCTCGATTTTCCCATTTTAATGTGGACTCACACTGAAACTGATCCATGGAAAACTTGCTCTCCTGATTTTGCACAGGGTCAGGGTCAAGTGTAATTTCCATACAGGGTAGCTTGAATTGTAAAAAAAAATCAGAAGGTGTCTTTTATAAAAGACACCTTGGTGCTCCAACTAGCGTGTGTGAATGCACAACACATTCCTCCTTGTTTACCCTATTTGTTAGTGTTTACCCTACGACAGAGGGACACTTTAAGCAGGACAATTCAGTGTATAAATGTTACTACCTATATGTAATAGGAATTTTCTAGGCATAAAGCCTAACCTTGACCTTTTTCTAAACTTGAGTAACAAAAATTAAATGTTACTGCCCTTTTAAAAAATTAAGCATGTAGCTTTTTGTCTCTGGTTACAAGAAACATTCTCTGGTCTCCTAGAAAGGGCCTTCTCATGTAGTCCAGGACAAACTGGCCATGACCTCCATAGACTGTTCTCTCTCTCATGCTTGCTCTCTCTCTCTCTCTCGCTCTCTCTCTCGCTTTCTCTATCGAAAACATTCAAATCTTTTGTAACACTTCACTACATATTTTCACAAGTGTCTGACTACCTAATATATTGTAGCCATCAATGAAAAACAGCTGTCTCATTGCTCATTGCTCTTCCTATAATTTCCAGTGCGATGAAAATACTGAAAGCTTGCAGTGGTAATAAAGTGACTAAGAACTCAGCTTTCATTATTTTATTTTAAATACCTTAAAGCTAAAAACATCACACAAAATGTGTGCTCTGCTATCAGGAATGTTTGTGTGTGTGTGTGTGTGTGTGTGTGTGTGTGTGCACATGACCACTTGACACAAATCTAACCCTTAAAACATCACACACACACACACACACACACACACACACACACACACACACACACACACACACACACACACAGACAAACATTCCTGATAGCAGAGCACAAGATACATACACATCAAACACATGCAGAAAAACAACAGTCTCAACCTTACACACACACACACACACACACACACACACACACACTACTTATATGGCTGAGTGAGAACATTCTGAAGGAAGACTCTGAGTAGAAAGCACTGGGTGGAAGAGAGCAGAGTCCTGCCTCTGCCACTCATCACACTCCTGTTTGTCTCCCTCTTTTCACTCTTTCGAAGTGCAGAGCGAGGGAGACTAGCGCTCCAAAAATGAGCAAAGTAAACTTTCAAGAAGAAAGTGGCAAGAACTCAGTGCGTGGGAGGAGACGACAACATTATTTATATATTTTTTAGCTTATGTTTTTTTTGGGAACTTATTCCGAATACGCATTTTGAAATCCCCGCACGGTGCCGGCCGGGGCTGAGGGTAGGGGAGGCCCTGGAAGGAGCATCGGTACGGCGGTGGAAACACCTGATGAGCGGAGAGAACATGTCACATCTAAAAACCGCCGCAGTCTCTCAGCGAGGGCCTCTGTACCTGCCTAATGCCACAGCTGCCATCACTCTTTCTGCTTCGCACACGCCGAGGCCCGGCTGCGTGGAGCTTTCCTCTCGCTTTCTGTTTCTCTCTCTCTCTCTGGATCTCTCTCTCTCTCTCTCCCTCCCTCTCTCTCGTGCTCTCTGTCTCTATCTCTTTTGATCTCTCGCTGCCTCCCTTTCCTTCTTTCTTCCTCTCTCACCCTCCTCTTCCTCCACCTTCCCAGACACGTTTAATTTGAGGAGATTAAAGGATGGATCGGGAAGAGCCGATGCGCGGGCTTTTTTGCTCCAAGCCATATTTCCCTCGGCTTACTGTCACCTCCAGTCCACATGATGCAAAGCCTCTGACCTCCTACAGCCAGATTTCCCTAAGCACGGAGCTTACATCATGCACCAGGGAAAAGCTTGGGAGCCCAGCAAAAACAGCACGTGTAAGGTGTCAAAAGCCAGAATGTATGATTGGCTTTGGAATTAAATAGACATTACTAATTAAACAGAGCTTCTATGGCTTATCATAAATTCTATTAGGTTGTCCAAACAGCACACCAACAGAATACACCTTGGTTCCTCCGTACGGCACAAACACAGGAAATATTTGTATTTCACATCAGCAAAAGCTGACCAGCATTAAGACTCTACAGCACTACTGAGATTATAACACCAGATTTATAAAGGTTTAAAACAACAGGGTTATACACACCTTGTAAATCCTGCTTTCCAAGGTGTACATAGATGACCTCATCACGATGATTCTTAGGGATCATCATCACAGTGAGCCATACTTTTAAAGACAGTGTTCTTTTTATATGGGTCTTCCAGGGAAACTAAATGTATTCAAAAAGCAGTCCAGTACCTCATCATAGCATCATAGCTCTAACATCCAGTACTCCAGCATGCATCAAAATTTGTGCTGTTCCACACTATTAACCATTCTCTCCTCTGTCAGCTTATCATTCATGAAAGCTTAGCATATCAAATGATGACCATTAGCCATTAGCTAAGTACACGTAACTTTACAAGACTTTAGCTCACGTGCATCAACGGTATGATGCTAAGCTATGTGCAGTACATTTTATTTTCAACCATGTTCACCTCTGAATTATTATTTAGTTATTCATTTTAATACATGGCACTGTATTCACAAACTACTGTGTTTTTGAATAAGTAGAATAGGATTAAAGATGAAAGATGTATAGTTGCAAGACTGAGAAATGGGTCTGGGGTGTAAGTGGACTTTTTAGGAAGCGGTATTCCTTCTAGCCCAGCATTTACTGCAGCCAAAAAGAGGGATGAGGCTGGAGACACTCACGATGTTCATGAGCGTGAGGAGGTACTTCTCAACATGCTGCTGCCCGTGGAATTCCACCACTGAATAATCCACCCCTAGCAGCACCTCGATGCTGTAGGTTCGCTCAGGTGACTGGCGACGAGCTCTTCTGCTCTGGTTCACACTCCGCTGCACCCCTTCATACAGAGTCTCCAGGTCCATCAGGCCTCCCAGATCAGCACCTAACACACACACACACACACACACACACACCACAAATGGAAGATTATTCTTCAATGTTAATACTCACTTTACAATTAAGGGTGTGGAGAAACATCAGCAAATGGAAATACAATCAAATACAAATCATTCCCAAAAGTGTGCTTCAGTAAACATTCAATATAATGAACAGGAGTTTCCCACATGGGAAATGTGAGTTTAGAATGCCGGCCTCTGTCTGCAGGGCCAGAGGGCTTGTCACTCTCCATCCTGGCTAAGAGAACATGGTGGGGAGAATAGCACGATCCGTGCAACATCTCCATCTCCATGCTCATCAGAACCAAGTGGCGTCTCCCTGTTCGTCTCCATCACCCAGGCAGCTGGGGGCAGCTTCTGTGCTCCAATTATGTAACATCTCCTTGGCAACCCGCTCCTGGGTAAAACAATGCTTGGCGCAGGCTAATATTGGCTCCGCAGTCACTTCCTCATTGGATGATAATCCTGGAAGTCAGACCGAAATCCATCATGTAGACGCGCGGTGTCTGCCGCGTGATATTAGCACAGGGTGGAGCGGGCGGGGCACTAGAGGGGGCCGCCAAGCCAAACCCAGCGGAAGCGCGGTGCTGCGGGCGTTTTTTAAAAAATTATTATTATTCTCCGGCGGTGGATTTATAAGGCTGTAACTTCACTCCAGTGCTCCAGGTGCTCCTTTCAGCAGGGTGCCCTACCCTCGTTAACCAAATTAAGACCAAAAAAATTGCATTCTCCATCAAAACAGTTATTGTTGTTTTGCTTCAGTGCCCTCTCTCTCTCGCCGTGTCTCTCTTTCACAGGTATGATGTAATATCCAGACCTATAGCAGCGCTTCAGTGGGTGCTATACACCCATGGCCAACTATACAGAGGAGCCTCCAGACAGCAGCATTTGTAAGACCGTCACTTATCGTTTCACGTTTATTGCGTTATACATCATTTCTGGTCATTTTCATTTATAATTTTGCTTGGTAAAAGTACAAACAGCTGCAAATGTGCTGCTTCCAGAGACTCCACCGCTCTTCTTAGGCTAAATAGGCCGTTTCCAGGGACTCGTGCAGCGCATTTTCAAGAGTCAGTCAGAACATCCCTGATACGTTAAACATGCAAACTACTGCTTGTTATCACATTTGTTTGGTTGAAATGAAATAAATGCGTTAACATTCATAGACCATCATCCTTGTTGCTTTTTAGTTACAATTTTTTGCTGCATGATTTCTATAATATTCACTGTAGTTTATTTATTTTTACTGGGGTTACAGTTCCATGAACTTGGTTTACAGTCCCATGAATTTGGTTAGTTTAGGCTTTAAGCAAATTCTGTAGCCTGTATCTAAGCTTTCTCTCTTGCGCCCATATACTGAAAATGCAAACTCCGCCCCTGATCCACACCATCTGTTTTAAATCATATATTTGGTTTCCTTAAAGGTTATGCAAGTCTATGCTGTGAATAGGTTTTTTCTTCCATTTCTTTATGACTCTTTCGTTCAGGGGAGAAATGAAACAGAAACCAAAATGTTTTTTTTTCCATGGTTTTATTGGGTTTATGATAAGTTATTGGGTTGTGGGTTTGTGATATGGCATGCATAGCTAACTCTAGGTTTACATATGAATGTAAAAAGAAATTATTGCTGTGACATATATGCTCTGGTAACGAACAACATGCAGGCTCTAACTCATACCTTTGCTTGGAGTTCTGGATCTGGTATAAATGTGAAGGAAAAATGATCTGACACCACCTCACATGCTCATACTGCTGCCCTCCCTGTCCCATATCCAAGTTTGATTTGACCTGCTGAGCTCTGACCTGCCCCCCAACTCCCCCAGGGGGAAAAATGCCAGGTGTCTCCTGGGTCTCTAGACAGGGCTTTCCGCATTTAGGCAGGGGAAACCTCACCCTGCTCAGGATACCAGACTACTTTTTCTTTCAACCTTTGTAAATGTCAAGAATATCTGAGATCCTATGGAGGAGAACAAGAAGGCAAAACCATAAACTAGAGAGAGAGAGACAGAAATAGAGGGATCCTTCACAGAAAAATGAGTAACGGCATCTACTTTTCTCACTTACTCTTAGAACATGTATGTACTTCTGTGTGTTTACTTAATTCACTTTGTGATCTTCAGTTTACTAGGCCACTGCCTTCACCTGAAGTTCCATGCCACAACATCAGAACTCAGAGAGAGGCAGAGAGACTCACACACAGAGGAGAGAGGCAGAGAGACTCACACACAGAGGAGAGAGGCAGAGAGACTCACACACAGAGGAGAGAGGCAGAGAGGCTCACACACAGAGGAGAGAGGCAGAGAGACTCACACACAGAGGAGAGAGGCAGAGAGACTCACACACAGAGGAGAGAGGCAGAGAGACTCACACACAGAGGAGAGAGGCAGAGAGACTCACACACAGAGGAGAGAGGCAGAGAGGCTCACACACAGAGGAGAGAGGCAGAGAGGCTCACACACAGAGGAGAGAGGCAGAGAGACTCACACACACATACACACACACAGAGAGAGAGAGAGAGAGAAAGGGACAGATAGATACACATAGAGAGAGACAGAGAGAAAGAGAGATGTAGATGGAGACTCACACACAGACAGAGGAGAGTGCAGATAGACTCACAGACACACAGAGAGAGAGAGAGAGAAAGAGAGGCAAATAGATAAACACAGATGGAGTGAGACAGAGAGAGAAAGGGGCAGATAGACACAGAGAGAGAGAGAGGCAGACAGATACAGAGAGAGAGAGAGAGAGAGAGAGAGAGAGAGAGGGAGCAGTGAGCTTTCTGCTGCTTGAATAAGGATTTCCTTCAAACTGAACACAGCAAGCAGAGGTGTTTTTTTGTGTTTATTATTTGTATTGTTTTTTTATATTTCAGCCAGATGACAAAACAGTGGCATTGCAGATACCTTTGTGTGTGCGTGTGTGTGTGTGTGTGTGTGTGTGTGTGTGTGTGTGTGTGTGTGTGTGTGTGTGTGTGTGTGTGTGCAGTTCAAGCTGGCCTGGATAAGTTACAACAGAAGGCAACAGAACACCTCAAGCTTACACCAAGATCTCATTCTTCCTGAGCTAAGTTATGTGCCTTTATGGTATAGACACAATAAAGATAGTGCTGTATGCGGTAGATGTCGTCAATGTAAAACATACAAAATCCATGTACTTGCATTGAAAAAAATACCTGATAACTAAACATCTTCTTTTACTATAGACATCAATTGCTCTGTGGTACATCAGTGTAACCCAGTTTGTTTCTTATAGTAACATCAAGTAACACTGAGGCACAGTTGGTTATTTTCTCAGCTGTATAGTAAACACACATTGTTTTATTTTGGCTTTCTTGGAGAGCCAGTGTGCAGGTTAGCCTGTGTGAGGTCGCGTGCCCCACCCCCTCAAACACACTGCACCGCACCAGAGCTCACTGCCAGCATCTTGTATGTGAGTATACACACACGTGCGCGCACACACACACACACACACACACACACACACACACACACACAAAAGTGTATAGATATGTATACACATATACATTCATTCACATTAGTCAGTGAATATGTGTGATGTCTGTGAATTAATGTATAATCTGTGCTGTTAAACAGATTTAGTAACACTCTTTGTTCCTTTTTTTTACTCTTATAAGTTGAAAAAAGCAGTAATGAAACCAAGGTATAAAAGCAACACATAAAAAAGATCTCCTGCAGGTCAGGAATGTGCCCAGACTGACCTCTGGTGACCTTTGACAACCTAATTTAGCCGGGGTCACATTAGAGACCTCTGCAGGTGAATTTGGTAACACTGTGTCTAAACATCAGTGGGATGTGGCGGTGATAAATTGTGTCTATGTGAGTGCGTGTCTGTCTGTGATTAGGTGGCATCTTACACCCTTTATCATGCCTATTCGAACATAAAAAAAAAATGTTTAAGGTATCTGCAGATGTCTGGGATAGTGTGTGTGCAAACTGCCGATAATAAACAGGTTTCATAAGTTGTATGAGCTTGTACATGAAGAATCCAGCCCCTTCGGCCTGAGTCTGAGAAAGGGGTGTCCATCCTGGGGGAAAAGCAAGACTACAAAACATATTTGCTAATTGGCCATTCTTATCTAATGCACTCTCCCCATGCAGTTTAATCTTTAATGGTGTGTTGTAAAAGCTAGGATCCATTTAAGCCTTTAGGACCAGGCAAAAGAGAGCAAGGTAATAACATTAGTGAGTAAATCATTTTCAGCAGTAATCAAGTATGCCATTTGATTAAGATCTATGTTAATATGCCATTGAGGATCTACTAAGATATTTAAAAGGGAACATGATATACAGCAGTAGTAATGTCTGGGGTTCAGCAGGGAGTGTAACATTACCCTGTAATAAAATAATCTTCCCAACAAATGATGGGACTCATAAAGAATCTTAAGTAAATCTCTGAGGCTCATGAATCAAATCTATACATTATAATTACTATTATATATATATATATATATATATATATATATATATATATATATATATATATATATATATGAGACATAGAGAGAGAGAGAGAGAGAGAGAGAGAGAGAGAGAGAGAGAGAGAGAGAGAGAGAGAGATTCAAAATTTCAGGACATTTCAGACTGAGATCCTTCAACATCTGTACTAGCAAGGACCTCTATCTGAAACATCCTGTTTCTCTGGAAACTCTGTGTACTTTAGTACACAGCTCCACATAATAGCTCCACATCTCGTACTACGGTACACTGCCATTAGTCACCTGCCTTCATTGATCTACTGATCAACCTGACCACAATCTACAGTACGGACATAGGAATGTCAGTTGGATTGTAGAAATGTAGTCCACTGTATAAAGATTCAAAGTGATCAGCACAGAGGCAACTGAACTACCATGGACATATAACAGACTAAGAGGACGTTCAACCGATGGTCCCCGAGGAAGAGCTCGTGAGGGAGTGCCTCGGACAGATAGGGATGTGATCACCATGTCAGCAGAAGAAATGGCAGGATACATTCCTCCGTGGAATGTACCATGTACAGAGAGCAAAGGTAGCTAATGTAAGACAGGCATACCAATGGTTAGGAAAGGCATGACTGAAGGACGGCATAGATGCATTAACCATGGGAGCATAAGATCAAGCACTAAGCACTAAACACTAGGCCAATCAAAGCAGGCCTATACCACACCAGACAAGACCCACGATGAGGACTATGCAAAGGAACCTCTAATGCAGTACAGCACCAGGATATAAGATTCTAACCAAGTTATGGAAGTAACCAAGGAGGAATCATATACAGGAACATGTGAAAGGCATATGAGCTGAACACCACCAAGTCCAAATGTGAGAAATCACAGGGAGTGGTGGAGTTAAGACAACGTTAAGCTCCTCTGGAACCTCCAGATGCAGACAACAAAATAGCAGTGAATCAACCACACGCTGTGACAGTAGACAAGATGCAGAAAATACCAGTAGTAATAGACATGGTAGTTCCAAGTTCTGGAAACATCCAGAAAAAATAGAATATTAAACGTTGGAAAAATACCAAACTAAAAGAGGAAATAGAGTGGATGTGGAAGGTTAACACAGAGGTTGTCCCAGTGGTGACAGGTGACAATTGGGGCTGTTTCTACTAAGCTGGAGGAGTCCTGGGAATGACAACATCAATGTCAGTCCAAAAGAGCACAACCTTAGGAATGCCAAAAATACTGCCTGAGTGTGCGGAGAAAATATGACCACCCGTTGGAAGGGTGACACACACACACACACACACACACACACCTACACACACACACCTACACACACACATACATGCACATATGTATGTGTGTGTGTATATATATATATATATATATATATATATATATAATTTTTTATGTATAAAACTGGGTCTTGTATGTGGATTTTATTGCACATAGGCTATTTCTAGTTCTTCCAGTAATATAGACTAGTGTCACCCTCAAGGCCAAGCAGAGACAGTTAGAGACTACAGTAATGCTGTATGGGAATGATGCTCAACTGATCCGCATCAAGATATCAACTGATTTGCCTGTTTCAAATCTAAAAGGCTGCAAGAATGGAGAGAATTCAGAAGACTGGCTCTAAAGAAATGCAAACAAAGGGAAAAAGGAAAGGAAGAGAAAGAACAGCTTTTTAAAAATCTCTTTCGTTGAGGAGCCAGATCTGAAAGACGGGCGGAGAGAGAACCGCCCACTCAGATGGAGGAGAGGAGGGAACAGCGCCCCTCCCCCGGCCCCTCTGCACCAGACGCCCCGCTCCCCTCACAGGTCAGCTTCAGACTCCTCTGCCCACCTTCTCTCTGTCTGCTATCAGAGAGAGGGAGAGAGGAGAGAGAGAGAGGAGAGAGAGAGAGAGAGAGAGAGAGAGAGAGAGAGAGAGAGAGAGAGAGAGAGAGAGAGAGAGAGAGAGAGAGAGAGAGAGAGAGAGAGGGGCCAAGAGAGAGGGACAGAGAGAGAGAGAGAGAGAGAGAGAGAGTCAGAGAGAGAGAGAGAGAGAGAGAGAGAGAGAGGGGCCAAGAGAGAGGGACAGAGAGAGAGAGAGAGAGAGAGAGAGAGAGAGAGAGAGAGAGAGAGAGAGGGGCCAAGAGAGAGAGAGAGAGAGAGAGAGAGAGAGAGAGGGGCCAAGAGAGAGGGACAGAGAGAGAGAGTCAGAGAGAGAGAGAGAGAGGGGCAGAATGAGAGAATGAGAGAAGGGAGAGAGAGAGAGAGAGAGAGGGAGAGAGGGGCAGAATGAGAGAATGAGAGAAGGGAGAGAGAGAGAGAGAAAGATGCCAGGTAGAGGAAGAGTGAACTGTCTGTCAGCTGTCTGGGGGGTGGTTGACGCACGCTGAATGGGTCTGGTGTTTTGAAGTGGGCAGTTGTGTGCGGTTTACTCATTTGCAGAGCACTGCCAGCACTGTCTCTGGGAACTGTAACCAAAACCGTGTGCGGTTAGCGCCCCATCCCATGAGACCGCTCTGCACTAGAAGGCGCAAGGTGCCGTTCTGCTCTGTCTCGACTCTCACCCCGCACTCCCCCTCTGAGCCTGTGTTGAGCGCAGTGCCCTCTAAAGCACAGGCTACCGAACAACCGATCACCAGGCCTGTGTGAGGGTGACCCTCTCCTTCTTGCACTTGTCCACACACAGTGATGGGAGGTGGGGTGCGATAATCGATTGAGCCCAGAGAAGGTGGCATTTGCCTGAGACAGGAGAAGCAGAGGATCAGCCTGCATCCCCTTCACGCTACCAGCAAAGCAACGCGCAGAATAAATGTAACCTCATTCCTCAATGAGATTCATGGTGGTGTTCAAATATTTTATCATGGGTTTAAGAAGGGGTTCAACTTGCGGCTTTCCAAACAAAGTCTGAAGAAATCTTATGTTTGATTACAATTCAAACACCCTCATTTTGTCACGGGAATCCTAGAATCCTGAGAAAAAAGCAATTTATTGCTTGTGAGTTAAACAGTGAAGTGTTTAGTTTTCCTTTTAATTTCATTTTCTTGTCACTGGGCTAGACATAATGGCTTAATTTCTTTTCATGGTAATTCATTAAATATTCAAAGATATATAAAACTTTGAGCGTTACACATCCAACCTGAAGCACAAGAAAGCTTTATGACATTACTACAGGCTTGTTACCATTAGTGACATCATCATGCAGGGACCCATTAGTGAAGCATCCTCTCGGTTAAAACTGCATGACCGTAGCCCATGACTGAGTGTGTTAGCTTCATCTACAACTGGGTGGCTGTTAGTGGTAACGTTTTTTGGTAACCTCGATGATATCATAACTAATGTTGCCATAATTTGTGCTTATAAGTTTGCATGGCAGGAGAGGGGATACAACACGATCACACAAACTGTAAATTCAGCTCATTATTCTAAAATGGATATGTTCGCTGGGAAGGCAGAGCTCAGCAGTGAGCAGGTTGAACCGAAATGGAATCGACCCCGACGCCACTATTTATAGAGGGAGTGAGATCAATAGCTGCAACCAGTGGTTTAAGGAAGTCACCAGCGGTTGTACCAGGCAGTGAGGTCTGCTGTGCACTTACTGACCTTCCCACTTCCAAACCCAAATCAGCCATTGTTCAATCCTGGCCTGGCAAATGCACTAACTAACGAAGGCCTTTTGCTTTCACCCAGGGCTAATTGCTAACAGCTTGCTTGTAAATACAACGTGTCCTTGCTGCAACAAAGTTCTGATTGGCGCGACAATGTCTCACACGTTTCTGAGTCACACCTCTTTATATGCTGCATTAGCTTTTTTTTTTCTCTTCTCCTCACAGAAAAATAAACAGTTATTAGGTTGCCTTAAGATGCCAGTGCCAAGCCACCCACTCACAGCGAGCGAGTGGCTCTGGCACATGAGCCGAAAGACACAGACGCAGTTCCTCCAGGTCCAAGCTGAAAGCTTGGAGACACAGACGCAGTTCCTCCAGGTCCAGGCTGAAAGCTTGGAGACAGAGACGCAGTTCCTCCAGGTTCAGGCTGAAAGCTTGGAGACACAGACGCAGTTCCTCCAGGTCCAGGCTGAAAGCTTGGAGACACAGACGCAATTCCTCCAGGTCCAAGCTGCAAGCTTGGAGACACAGACGCAGTTCCTCCAGGTTCAGGCTGAAAGCTCGTAGACACAGACGCAGTTCCTCCAGGTCCAGGCTGAAAGCTTGGAGACACAGACGCAGTCCCTCCAGGTCCAGGCTGAAAGCTCGTAGACACAGACGCAGTTCCTCCAGGTCCAGGCTGAAAGCTTGGAGACACAGACGCAGTCCCTCCAGGTCCAGGCTGAAAGCTCGTAGACACAGACACAGTTCCTCCAGGTCCAGGCTGAAAGCTTGGAGACACAGACGCAGTCCCTCCAGGTCCAGGCTGAAAGCTCGTAGACACAGACGCAGTTCCTCCAGGTCCAGGCTGAAAGCTTGGAGACACAGATGCAGTTCCTCCAGGTCCAGGCTGCAAGCTTGGAGACACAGACGCAGTTCCTCCAGGTTCAGGCTGAAAGCTCGTAGACACAGACGCAGTTCCTCCAGGTCCAGGCTGAAAGCTTGGAGACACAGACGCAGTTCCTCCAGGTCCAGGCTGAAAGCTCGTAGACACAGACGCAGTTCCTCCAGGTCCAGGCTGAAAGCTTGGAGACACAGACGCAGTCCCTCCAGGTCCAGGCTGAAAGCTCGGAGACAGAGACGCAGTTCCTCCAGGTCCAGGCTGAAAGCTCGTAGACACAGACGCAGTTCCTCCAGGTCCAGGCTGAAAGCTCGTAGACACAGACGCAGTTCCTCCAGGTCCAGGCTGAAAGCTCGTAGACACAGACGCAGTTCCTCCAGGTCCAGGCTGAAAGCTTGGAGACACAGACGCAGTTCCTCCAGGTCCAGGCTGAAAGCTCGGAGACACAGACGCAGTTCCTCCAGGTCCAGGCTGAAAGCTCGTAGACACAGACGCAGTCCCTCCAGGTCCAGGCTGAAAGCTCGTAGACACAGACGCAGTCCCTCCAGGTCCAGGCTGAAAGCTCGTAGACACAGACGCAGTTCCTCCAGGTCCAGGCTGAAAGCTTGGAGACACAGACGCAGTTCCTCCAGGTCCAGGCTGAAAGCTTGGAGACACAGACGCAGTTCCTCCAGGTCCAGGCTGAAAGCTTGGAGACACAGACGCAGTCCCTCCAGGTCCAGGCTGAAAGCTCGGAGACACAGACGCAGTCCCTCCAGGTCCAGGCTGAAAGCTCGGAGACACAGACGCAGTTCCTCCAGGTCCAGGCTGAAAGCTCGTAGACACAGACGCAGTCCCTCCAGGTCCAGGCTGAAAGCTCGGAGACACAGACGCAGTCCCTCCAGGTTCAGGCTGAAAGCTCGTAGACACAGACGCAGTCCCTCCAGGTCCAGGCTGAAAGCTCGTAGACACAGGGCTGCCGTTCAGAGGCAGCATTCAGACTGACATTCGACATCTCAGCTGGAGTGCCGAACTGGAGGCAGTCGATGGCGTGGTCCTCTCAAAATGCGGTTCCAGCGGTGTGTGCAACCGTAGCAAAGCCAGCAGATCTGCGCTGTGGTGTGTAAGGTAGTGGGGTCGTTTCCTGCAGCCGTGCCACACGGCCATCGTTACTGCGCTCACCACACGAACCCTGCTCCGCTGGCGAGCATGGCCGAGGATGAGAAATCGGAAAGGTGTGGAACAATATGTATGCAAATGATTTGGGCTGGCAGTGCAAAGAAGGAATATGGATATATCATTTATGATTTATGGAAATTCATTGGCCACTTATATACTTTAATTGGACAAAGCCTATGGAGGAATCGCTGAGCTCCTTTTCAATGAAGATTTACATTTGTTTGCCTGATGTGTCTTAGTGAAGGCAAAGATTGTGACTATTACAGCAAAGTAAAGGATGAAGCATGAAGTCAAAACTAAATGAAATAATGTTGTGGGTCTCTAGTGCTTTCCCTCACTATGAGCTGGCCTATAATTATACAAGCTCATGAATCAGAAATAACTTTAATTAGTCCCCTTATTGCTTATTGCCCCTTTTACACTTGTGGTAGTGAACAAAGAATTATTCATGTATTCTATCCAGTATTATCGCTTTTCAAAACAATTTTTTTTTTTTAGCATCACAGTAAACAGGGCGTATTATAAGTGTCTCAAATTGAGATTACCTGAGCCCATGCAATGTTTATCCCCTGAAGATGAACTCTTATCAACAGCATCAAGTAGCATACTGGAAACCTGTGTTTCACAGTGGTAGGTCAGACATACCATGCATAGAGTATGGTCTACTCTGTTGGAGTCCATACTAGGGTCCTATGAAAATTTATGCCAGCTATTCCAGCACTGCTTATGCCTTGGCGCTGACATGACAAAGCTGGGCCATCCACGAATGGAAGCAGCTCTTCCTCCCACACAGCAAATACACAAGTCTTATCAGGCATCTGTGAAATAAATCAGTCAACAAAGACCAGACAGAACTTGATGTGTACCGCTGCACAGTTTGTGTATAGTCTCAGGAGGTGCCAAAGTAGGCACCGTGATTGGCTAAACTTGGTTGTGCTTCATTCGTAGTGATTGCAGGACCACTGATAGCTGGGAGTCTATGAGAGCATGACGGGCCATGGGGGTGGGCATTCGTTAAGGGATGGTTACAGAGCTAGACAGTCAGCAGTCTCCTCCACGCGCATTATGCTGATCTACGATGTTGCAGGAGAAGCAGCTCTAAAAGCTACAGTGGCAAGATACATGCAAGAAAGCATGTGTTAGAAGAGTCTAGAGTGACTCCTGAAAGACTACAGCCTCAGGGATTATGGTTTTACCCACAGACAGAAACCAAATGAACACATACACAAAGGCATGCATGTACGTAGTCGCAAACACACCTCCCAATCATCATCACAGATTACCCTTGTGACAGTGTTTGCTCTGGGAAGAGACATGCCCTCGCGTGGGATAAGTCATCCGTTCTGGAAAGCTGAAGCATTAATCGCATTGTTCTCTCTCGCCGTCCCACCGTAATCATATACTCCTCCAGCAGTGCAGGGAAACACAATATCCCACCCTGTGTTTTCCCATTTTAATAAACGGCCATTTTAATGGGATTATCCTGGGTGTCTCCCCGCACCATGGCAGATGTCCGGTGTGTGGCATTCCCTCCGCAACGGTTCGGTCATTTCTTCAGAGTCCTCACCAGGCATCAAATTTCCACTTCACCAAACAACAATTTACCAAATATTACACAATGGCTATAAACATAAGCAAAACTACATTTCCATAAAAAACACATGAAAAGCTGTTTAAAAAAAAACAGAAATCTAATTTCAGATGCTATGTGAAGTAAATAAATGCATTTAGTTGTGGAAAAAGTGCTACAAGCCTAGCATAATTCATGGCCACATAAAATCCTTGTATACTTGGCAGAGTTGATCAGAGTGCAAAAAACATATGCAGTCATTTTTAAAGGACAATAATGTCTCTAAACAGTCTCTTCCATACTGCTGAAGACTAACACATGGAGTAATACAGATAATAATAAAGACGTTATGCTAATGCTGTCTGGACCAATTGAGCAGGGAATACTGTAGCAGAAAAAGAATAAAGGGGAATGCTGGAACGCAGCTCTCCCTGATGAAACTGAATAACTGACTTTAAAGAGGGTTATTTTTCCCTTTTCCATTTTGTTCAGGACACTAAACGTTATTTAATTCTCCTCACTTCACTGCACAGGTAATGCCTTCTAAACCAACAACACAGAGATTCACTGCTGCCAGAGAGAGAGAGAGAGAGAGAGAGAGAGAGAGAGAGAGAGAGAGAGAGAGAGAGAGAGAGAGAGAGAGAGAGAGAGAGAGGACAGGAGCAAGAAAGGAAGTAACAGAGCAAAACAACAAGAGAAGAAGAGAGAGGGGGACAGGACGACCAGCAATGAGAAAGAATAGAAAAGCCAGCAACCTTCTGATAAATATCATAGTTATAATCGTGGTCAGCAATTAACCAATGAGCCAATGAAATAAGATAAAAGAACATTTCAAGTAACCTCAGCATTCTAAAAGTAAGCTATTTGTAAGCTGGCTCCGGAGCGTCAAGGAAGGATGCTTCTGTCTCCTCCACACTGGCTGCTTCTTTCTCCCTGCGTGTCTCCATGTAGGCGGCTTCTATACTGAAATGTTTCTGATGTGCCCGTAACTCATATGCAAAGAAGCCACCGGCACTGACAGACTGTGACAGGCACTCTCAGAGGGAGATGTCCAAGGCAAATTTCTGCCCTCTTACTGGTCATACCATGTGGTCCTATTGGAAACGGACTGCTATACAATTTTAGTCGTTCTGTGACTGCTCCAGCATACTGGATTTGAATCGAAACAATGAATAGGTAGAATGATCGCTTTAATTTACATTTATAGGGTATTTACACTTACACTGTGTATGTGAATCACAGCCCTTCTAATTGGGAAAAAAGAAAAAGAAAAACATTAATTAAAAAAATGGGAAAAAATAAACATAAATAAGATTGTGATGTTGTGATTGTGATGGTTTCAAGGGCATTCCAGCCAGTGACTGCCTGAAGGATTAGATTCCAAGGCATTCCCAGCCATTGGGACCTTCGCTGGAGCTACTCAAGCAGGTCTGTTTTCAGTACTACCTTTGGGTGCAAATGCCAATAAGTGAAATCTCTAGTAAGTGAAATATGTGCTCAGTGGGGTTTGGGCCTGTTGACTGGACTGGACAGTCAAGCTCATTCCACCTGATGTGGACATACGTTTCACTGAATTAAAGTTGACATGGCATTTTAATGTCTTAATCATTATCTCATTTCAAAGCCATTGTTGTGAAAATATAAAGTGAAAAATACAAACAGCTGTAAAGTATAGAATAGCAGCTATTGTGCAGTGACTTGCTGAATATTTCATTGCACCTTGTAACATTATTTTCATACAAGATGCTGATTTTGAAACAGTTCGTCCATCCTGGTCAGAGGAATGCCCCTGACTTCAATCCACAATCAGGCTTCATATAAATCCCTACCATAATGCTATTGCAGATACACTGTTTCACACTGAAGAGGACGAGCAGAAGCAGATGCAGCAGCCCCCCACGTGGTCCACTACAGTAGGTTTAGCCGCTGTGGCGGTATAGACAGGGCCCATGGAGAGCTCTCCAGACCCCAGAGGAGTTCATTAAAACAGACTCGCTCAGACCATGAAACAAAGGGATGCAGACGGCGAGAGCGAACGCGGGCTCAGGCGGCGCAACACACACCCTGTGCCTGCCTCGCAGGCTGTCACCACGACAACGGCACGCGCAGCCAGTGAGCCGAAAGCCGGCGGTTAGCACCGGACCTCTGGAGCCACTCATAGCCAGAAAGCACTGCACAGGACCCAGGGAATGTGATGTAATGAGAGATGCTGATCTCAGTGGGCTTTTTTTCCGGCCAAGCAGAAAGGATAGAGAGGAAGACTGTAAAGAAGGATAGAGAAGAAACAATGTAAAGAAAGACAGAGAGGAAGACTGTAAAGAAAGTGCATTGCATTGCACACTGCCACAGAAGGCGCTGGCTCACCACTCTGTCCGATTTTAATGAAGTGGGTCTCACCATTGTGGCAGTGAGAATTGCCTTTTTGGTCCCTGCATGATCATGTTTGTGTGTGTGTTTGTGTGTGTATATATATGTATGTGTGTGTGTGATATGTTTATTTAGAATATGTGTTTACTTTTGTGCATGCTGTATGGGATGGCTTGTGTTATGTACAGCTATAATGTATGCTTGTTGTGCAGTGCCTGAATGTATTTAAATGTGCCAACTTTGTTTACTACATGACCTATGGAGTCACTCAGATACATGTTAGTGGTCACATGTACACACAGACACACCTAAACACACATCCAAAGCATAAAATCCCTGCAAGCATAGACGACAAACACCCACACAAAAAGACAAGCAAATGCAGGAGACATTACTTAAATATTAACATCATTGCTTTTAAAACATTAATAATTCCAATAATAATTCCACTTGTTCATGGTTTCCACATTCCACTTGTAACAGCATTTCAAAGCAAAACTTTTTTTGACTAATACCACTGGCCCCTAAACTGCAATAAAGCTTCACATTACAATAATTATAAAGCATGATAATAGCTTTATAAGTCTGTTTTTAAATTGCTTGCTTAATTTACAGTCAGCTATTGTGCTAAACTGAGACCTTAATATAAAGCATTCAATGTCACCTAAAGTTTGCAGTGGGTTGAAGCCTATAATTATGAGGTCAGTGGTAGTCAACTGAATAGACATAAGAACAAAAATATCTTTGGCCTGTCTATAAGAATATGTATATGGTTTTTGACTCCCTTTTACTCCCATTTTATTTTTTACATAATTCTTTTGAAAAGAGTTTCAGGATTTTAACCACTTTACTATAGGCAACCTCAGTGACAATCAAAACCAAAGCAGCTTAATCTTCTCATACTAACATCATGCTAGTAAATTAAAGTGTTCTCCATGCTACCAAAGTGCCCCTGCTGCAACCAACGCATTTCTTCAGGCTACTTGGTAGTGCCTCGGTAAGAAGTTGGAGCCCAGATGATTTGCTCACTGAGGTAAGTACATGGATTCCATGGAAGGTGCTTCAATTAGCAAGGGGCTGATATTGCTGGAACTGCGCAACTCGGCACAGTCGTGGGGCAGCCTTGCTGCTGAGGGAGGTGATTTATTGGTGCCAGGGTGGTAGAGACAGCCAGCAGGCGAGCAAATTGGAGCAGAGCTGGGATTAATGCTGTCGCAGGGTCATGGCACCATCTGCACTCCGTACATGAAATGCACCCAACTCGCATGTGAAAGCACCACCCCCTCCTCTAGGAGTGCAAAATTTAAGAAAACAGAAGTGTTTAAGATAAAGAGTAATGACGGCAGGACGTAGGAGCTTTGTGATTAGGTATTAAGAAGCCTGCGGGTTTTAATATTCCTGCGCTGCCTTTAAGGAAGGCGTATACTCTTGTGTGTGTAATAAAACCACAAGGACTCCTACTTTTAACATTGCAGAATACTCCTGTGCCAGCAAAACTGTCTGGTGTTTTTGGCAGAGTGCCTAAGAAACAGTTCTACCTAACAACAAAAGGATTCTCCTACACAAGGTGAGGAACTCCACAACAGCGTTCCCTGGAGCTTTGTGTTCTGTCTTAAAATAGGTAGGATTGAACAACAAACCTGCTGACATTGCAAACACAACAGCTCTTGGTTCTCAGTGTATCTGTGAACATGCCTTAACCTCTGAGCAGACAGAAAGGTAGTTTCTTGGGTGTGTTAGTGGATGAGTAAGATAATGGTGATGAGATTGCATATTTGAATAAATGAAATATTGATGCTATTGGTCAATTAAAATTCTATGTATGGGATCTGGGGAGCACATTAGAATGTTGCTAATAAGATAATTTCCATATAATACTGTCAGCCAAAGAGCAGGGCAACCCCAGGTCAGTCATGACTGCATCCTAGACAATGGTAATATGGGTGGCAGTTTAGCCCCCAGAGGCCAAAGGTTTTGGTGCATAAGTGACTAAACAAAAGGTTAAATGCTGAGAAAGACATTATATGTAATTGACATGCCCTATAGAGTCATAATGATAGCTGAATGGCATTTAGATGGTGGGGAGGGAGCTGTGTAAGAAAGGCAAGTTCCTGGTTTAGAGATGGATGTAAATAAATAAATAAATAAATAAATAAATAACTAGAGAGATAAATAAGGCTTCTGCAGCTTGCCCCTGTTGGCTCCAGAAAGCTGCCTGCTCCTGAAGCCATCATTTTGGGTGCATCACACTAGGCCTGTCACAAAGATGTGCTTACCGTCTCCCACAAGACAAGAGGCTAATGGGGAGCTTTGTGCTTTTACACCTTTTAAATAGAATCTGCCCAGATCTAAGACACAAACAATCTACAGGACAACAACGTTAGGAAAGATAATCAGCAACAACAAAGAGGTTTTATTTTCATAGCATGCTTAGAGCATGCTGTGTCTAAACACTGCCTTCACTGTGTTTCTCCGGGAAAAAATATTAATAAACTGGGCCCTTAGTATACAAAGCTAAGATGTAATAATTTTTCTTAACTATACAGTGTTAATCAGGCTACTGTTCAATTATATTCTACATATGGGAGCTGGTTTAAATGTACAGAATCATTACATGCCCACATCAAGCCACACTAGGGGGTACACAGAGTGGTGGGTATAATCTCTACTGGAATCTGAGTGTCCGCTTTGAAAGGTTGGCCTTCTGCCAATCAACTTAACTTACTCAGATCAGACCGAGAGTCCCTCGAATAACAAAGGAAAGCCCCGATACTCTCTCCCCAGCATGGCTGGTGCAAACATCTGTGTGGTTAAGGTCTGTGTGGTGCTCAGCACCCATAGCTTGAATTCACTCTGGACGTAAATGTCGAGCCTTTCAAGTGCTCGCTGTTGCAGATCTGCACAAGTGCCAGCCAGCACTTGCTAGTGCATGAGGCCAAACTGTGTTTTTTTTTTTTTACATTTGCATATTTGGACATTTTGATTTTCATATGACTGAGATTTGATCTCTTAAAACAATTCTTGGCAATTCACAAATACATTTGTGTAACATATAATTAGCAAAACAACATTAAAAATTAATTTCATTTAGGGATACACTTCACAGGTCTGACCTTTGTTGACAGGATGACCCTGTTTGGATTACATTTGACCCCTTTTTAGGCATTAACATTAACAGTTACATTAACATTGCACAAAGCAGCATCTTATGAAAGATAACAGGCATTTATGTATTAATTATCTGGGTTGCTCTCTCGTATTTCCAGTTTGACCAATCAGATGCTATGATATAATCTTTTAGCAGGAGCAGCAATACTTGCCATACTCACTCTCAAATGGGCCATAATCTCTCAGACTCCTAACAGGGATAGGCAAGCGTGTGTGTGTGTGTGTGTGTGTGTGTGTGTGTGTGTGTGTGTGTGCGTGCATGTGTGTGTGTGTGTGTGTGTGTGCGTGTGCGCGTGTGCGCGTGTGTGTGTGTGTGTGTGCGTGTGTGTGTGTGTGTGTGTGTGTGTGTGTGCATGCATGTGTGTGTGTTTGTGTGTGAGTGTGTGTGTTTAATAATCTCATCAGCAATAAACTGCCAGTCTTCGCTGAAGTTAAATTAACTTTGCAGTAGGCATCATCCATTATTAAATGCCACTGGCACAGGCTTGAAGGTATTTTAGAGAGCAGATCCTTAAAACGGTTCTGCTTTTAAAAGCAAACACAACCTCACTCGCAAAACAGCTCCTAATGGTGACACAACTCGTCAAAGAACCCATTCCGGATCAAAGCAAAGTCAAAGTTATGGAGGAAAACTTCGTTTGCGACTTACTCAAAGTGTAGATCATGATTATTGGTGATAGCAATGGGACCATGATTTTATTAGCTATAAAGACATGCAACTAAATATCATTTCCCCTCATTAAGATTTTCAAAACAGATTTCTTTTCCTGGAGATTTTTCATTTGCCAGTTTACCTCCCCTGCTACTCTGAGGTGTAATTATTGTTTTAATAAAACAAAAAACAAAAGAAAGTGTGATGGAGACCATAAGAGAGGGCAATGTGACTGAGACCATCACTCAGGAGGGTAAATGTGTCTTTGTTCTGTTGTACAGAGCACACATTTGCCACCCAGAAGACCAGGGTTCAAGTCCATGTGTGGTAGTTGCCC
>NC_137512.1:21962500-21977500 GCF_041902795.1 Electrophorus electricus | reverse complement strand
TCAGCAAGACTTTTTGTCACAGACTGTCAGAGTACAATCTGTGCCCAAGAGCTGCACAATTTGCTCACCGAAACCTAGACATGTTTATTTATATTTTTGCACTTTTAACTTTTCAGTACTAATCACAAAAATATTGTTTTTGTATAAAAATCAGGACTATCTATTACTTGTTTTTACTCAGTATTGTCTCCAGCTGTTTAACCGTCATCCATAACTCAGGGAGAGTCTAATTTAATTCTGCATATGATATGACAATATGGATATGTGAAAAAGAAAACACTGAAGACCTGAATGCAGCATACAGAATACAATATGGAAACTGAACTTCAGCTATCTCCATTAGACAAAACAGATTAAACAGCAAAAAAATTGTCATTACGTTCATTATCACCAGAACCAGAAAAAGTGATTCTACACATATAGCAGCAAAGTGTAAAACAGAAACCTAGAACATGCAGTCAATAGGAAAATACTCGGGGAAATACAGTCATGACGTGACATGACTGCCACCATTTGCACCAGAGGCTGATGCAAAAGGGGCAAAACATCAAATCACATGGTCCAGTATTAAATATGGAAACAAAGATTTTTAAAAAGTATACATGTTCTGTTTTCCCAGTCCCTTGCCTGGAGCACGTAGCGCTTGCATGAATGTCCACACAGAACCCTGTTTTTATGTCCCACAAGATATGAAAAGTCTGTGATAACATCAGTGGTAGTGTAGTTAGTGTAGTGTTAGTGGGTGGCTGACAAACTGTGGACGACCACAGGTTTCAGTCAGCAACTGTACATCTATAAAGTGCACCTTTAGGTTATGTTTTCCCAATTAAGTGGTTAGTGAGTGTAGGAGCAAGGTATATACATCTTATAAATTGCATTGTGAGATTGTAGCAAGGTTGTAATCACTCCCATGTGTGCCATGTATAAGAATACAATCTATATATGCATATTATGTTCAGTAGAACTGCAATTACCAGATATTACCTTAAATTAACTGCGCGATAAGGTAACCTCTGGGTTTTTAGCATACCACTAGCTTGGCTCTGTCAATTTCAGTCTTGTCTTGGTGTGACAATTAGTCTGTCAGGTGTAACAATTAGTCAATTGGTCTTAGGTGTGAATTGTAGGAGATGGACCAACACTGATAAATTAAGAATGTAGCAGGTCTTATGAAGGACTTACAAGCTATTCTTACCTATGTAAACTACTACCTGGCTTACTATCCACTTGCTAAGCACCTACACTTATATTGCACATTAAAACCTGCTACTATCTACTCTTACCCTTAGTCCATCTCTACATTACCTCTAGCTATACTTGCTTTTCTTCCATGTGCCTTACTTCAATCCCAGTTCTCACATCTCACAGGCCCAAAAGGTATCCCCACAACACAGAGGCTATACTCCCAGCAATCTTGTCTACACCCCACTGCTTCCACAGTCCAAAACAATGGTGGAAGGGGGCTCTGCCGTCAAGGAAACTGACTTCATCTCAGCTTTGGCCTCCTTTCATTCTTTCCATTTTCTGGTGCTAACTGAGACCTGGATCACTTAGTAGAACTCAGAGACACACACTGTTCTGCTCTCTGTCTATGCCTTTTCTCTTAGTTCATGAGCAGCTTGCAGGTGACGGCTTACTTTTGTCCCAGAAATGGCACCTTACACTTCTTTCACCATCTCATCTTAATAGATCCTCATGCGAATGCCATGCCGTTGTAGTCTGCTCTCCCACCAAACTTCATATTGTTGTTATCTATTGCACAGGAATCTTCACAGTAGAAATGGGCATCCCTATTCAGTTCTAGACATCAGTGTAATCCCACGCTACTTCTCAGACCACCACATGGTATCTTTCACCCTTCCCCTACTCATACCGCCAATAATCCACTACTTATACCCACTGGCCTCAACCTACACTCCATCTCTCCTTCCATCTGAGTTTCCACCATCCTCAAATCCCTACCACACCCCAACTCCTTTACCTCTCTAGCACGCAACCCTCAAACTGATACTTTCCTCTCTTGCTTTCTTCATCCACTGACCTCCTCTGCCCTCAATAGCATGTTTTCCATACACCAGGATTTTGCAAATTTTGAAAAAAAAACAAAAACATTTTTTAAATGCCAAAAATATAAAAACACCCTAATATCGCAAAAAAAAAAAAAAAAATATATATATATATATATATATATATATATATATATATATATATATATATATATATATGAGCTAGGATATGGTGGAAAAATCTGAACTTTGCTAAAGCCAAAATGCAAAAATAGAGAAAAGGAGTTTTTCAAATAAATTAAAAGGTATCAAATAAAAAAAAAAAACTAGTTACATTTCTCCATTTTGCTTGTATTGATGCTGCCCCTTATCACGGTAGCATATATCATCTAATGTTTCTTCACATAATAATAGTAGATAGAAACATGACTTAATTTACATTTGTTTCTGCTGAAATTTCATAAATGCACATAAAATATGCTAAACATTTGGACGGCTAATCTTCCAGACCAAGAAAGTCTGCTCATCCAGCTCTTTGATTGTCAGATGTCCTAAGCAGCAATTGGAGAGAATTAAGAATTAAGAATTAAGAGCAGTTAAAAGGAAGTAGAGGAAATCACGTTAACACAAATCTCCTCTCCTATTGTGTTCTTCTAGCAAACTTCTAGAACTTTGAATGCTGCTAAGACATCATCTACAAGGAAAATCTGGCAGCATCTGCTTCTGACTCACACAAGGTCCTAAACTACAAAAAGTTTTTCTTTGATGAGAAGATTAACAAAATCAATCGATCCTTTCCTCCTACCACAAATTCTAAATTACAGTATACTTCATTCCCTTTTACTGCCTTAACATGTTTACCCAATTTTCCACAGGAGAAATCTAACAACTTATCTTGTTTAGTAATCCTAACACCTGTCCATCATTTTCACGTTGCTCCAATCCATCTTGCTCCCTTTGATCAGTCACTTCCATTATGGATGATACTTTGTTATGTGGTCAACTATTGAAGGCCTTCAAAACAGCAAGGGTTATACCCATCCTGAAAATGCCATCTGCAAATACCAACCAGTATCATTTTTGTCTTTTTATTTTAATGTTTTTAACATTCCATTTACAATCAGATATTTGTCTTATTCAGAATGACCTACAAGCACCTAACTAGTTTTGGTTAAAAGCAGTGCATTCCACAGAAATGGCACTTGTAGCTTTTACTGAGCAGCTGCATGCTGCTACATCAGCCACGGTGTCATTTGTCCTGATTGTTCTTGATCTCCCAGCAGCCTTCAACACAGTCATCCTCACATCCATCCTCACAAGCCTCGGAATTACTGGCACATCATGGTGATGGTTTGCTTCAAGGGACGGGTGACATCAGCTGACATACAGACTCTCCACTGGTATCCCACATAATTCAGTGCTTGGTCCTCTCTTGTTCTACTTCTATACCCACTCGTTTAGTGAGATCATATCTTTGCATGATATCTTCTGTGCTGATGATGCTCAATTGATTTTCTCCTCTCCTTCCTCAGGTTGCTCATATCTTGGCATGTCTAGAATACATCTCTTCATGAATGGCAGCTCATCACTTGAAGCTGAACCTCAGCAAGACTGAGCTTCTATATATCACTAGCGATGTCTCCCCAAGTCAATACCTTGGGATCTGACTAGAGAAATCTTGGAGCACTATAACTGACAAGGCAAAGAACCTTTGGGGTACTTCTGCACAACCACCATCATTCCCTCTTCACACTGCTGGCTTGACTCAGTCATTCAGGTTCCTCCTCTATAACACTGGGAAAATCTGGCCATTTCTCTCCACAGAAGCCAATCAGGTGATTGAGCAGTCCATGTCATCTCGAGATTGGACTATTGCAACTTGCCCCTGGCAGGCATTCCCCTCTGTGCCTTCAGACCCCTGCAACTGATCCAGAATGCAGTTGCATCACTTGTTGTCAACCTCCTGAAGTTGCCTTTAAAAAGAATGTTAAAAAAGATATGCAGGTTGTAGTCATTGCAAAGTAGCGGCACAGTTCTACTATAAACATTAATTGCCTGCTTTGCCTAGTGGAAGCCTCGCAGTAGATGTTTTCTCCATGCACTGACACAAGCAGCCATCCCTACTGTCAGCTGTGGAAAGATTTGGCATATTCTCCTGTGGCTAAAAACAATTGAGATGCCACAGCCTCAAATCACACTCTTAACCAAATAAACACACATACAGCTAACATGTGATGCTGGGTGGAGTCTTGGGCAGAGAGGACGCACAGACGTGAGCTCCAGAACACAGTGGATATTTAGTAATCAAACGAAACACACAAACAAGCAAAGCTAAATCACGAGCCAAACACAACAGTCCAACACCGAATGGGAAGATGTGGCTACAAACAGGAGAATTAGCACTAACACATGAAGCAAATGACAGCACAAACAGGAACACGTAGCTGGGCTGACCCATGTGGGTCCGGATTCTGTGAGGCACAAAGTTCAATATCAGACACAGCCATCAGGAATTAATATTCCAAATCTTCTAATATAATTTCACACATATGTGATTGTATTGTTTGGAAAGCGTTCATTCAAGCTAAGCCTACTTTTATGAACCGCCATAGGCATTTGATCTAGTATATGCAATTTTGTCATTGAAATATGTAATCCAGACTCCTAGCTTCAAAATGTTTTTTCTTCCTCTGGAGGGAGCACTGAACACTAATAAGAAATGCCTTAATAAATTCTGATAGGACAGCAGTGTCAGCTGGGCATTCAATCACCTCGAAGCTCGAAGCATCCCTAAATAAGAGCACAGGCAACATCTATTAACACAGCCATGTTCTTGGTCATTTCAGATTGAATGTTTTATAGAAAACTTGCTGCATGCATCACAAAATGAAGGGCATTGCACAGAGAACAAAATGTTTCAAAGCAAAACTCTGAAAAACCATGACTGCTGTAGGAAAGTGAGCAGCAGTCGTGCTTGTATTAGGCAAACTTGAGTAAGCCCAGCCAGGATAATTAAGACAAAATCCAGCACCGGAATTTAATTTATTTACACTCCATATTTGAAAGTAGAACATCGTGCTTTGAAGCACGACATTTCAAAGAAGGGCCAAAGCAGACACTACCCCTCCTTGATTCAGGAATCTGCTGTTTCTCCCACAGCCT
The DNA here is from genome assembly GCF_041902795.1 of Electrophorus electricus. Classification (NCBI taxonomy): domain Eukaryota; kingdom Metazoa; phylum Chordata; class Actinopteri; order Gymnotiformes; family Gymnotidae; genus Electrophorus; species Electrophorus electricus. The sequence continues at coordinate 21,972,332 of NC_137512.1, read as the reverse complement.
TCTTAAACAGAAAGAAGGAAGAGATGGTAAAAACATTGTAGGTACTGAATCTGCTTTTAAAAGATTTACAATTAACCTTTGGCCAAATGTATCTATCAAATCTGTGTCTATCAAAAGTTGGGCACGTGCAACTATCATCTGAGTGCTGCACCATCTGCCCTAAGCATGGGGTTTCTCATGCAGCTTTTTCAGGCTGTCTGAAGCAATGTGATTTCTCCTACGGCAGTAGTTACCAGCATCAATTGTTACACTAGACCCTGATCTACAGCATTTGCAAAGACATGCTGATCTGATCCATGCCCCATTACTAAAGTTATTTGAACCCACAGCTTTGCACATTATAAAGCTACAGAAAAAGCCATACCTTTTCCTAGAACAGGAGTGGCACCTTTATCAAGACTCATAGAATATGCTGAGCATTTCAGCAGTTTGGACTGTTTTAGCTCCAAGACACATAAAATATTAGGGTGTGTGCAAGAACAGTAATTAGAAGGATACTAGTTCAAGCCCCACCACTGTCAAGTTGCCACTGTTGGGCCCCTGAGCAAGGCCCTTAACCCTCAATTGCTCAAGTTGTACTCATTCATAGTTGTAAGTTGCTTTGGATAAAAGCGTCAGCTAAATGTTGTAAATGCAATGTGCGTATGTTGTATTGAAAGGCAGTAATCATCAATTTCTCTGGTTAACCCAGATGCTTATCTGAAGAGTCACAATGCTGTTTCCCTTGATGTTCCTCACTCAGTAATAATAGTGGTGTGGTTGTAAGAGAGACAGCTCAATAACATACTTAGAGAGAGATTTTTAGAAACCCATCCCTCTCACATCAAACCATTCACAGCTACAAGTTAAACATCTGACTGGGAAAGGAGCAAATGCTACAGTTGTTCTAAAAACAGCAATATTACCATATTTAATATAAGGTATGATCACATCAACTAAGAGGTGTGTATATCCATATGAGCTGAAGATAACTCCAATAGAATTCCATGCCATCCTTTACTATGACCTCTTATTTACCATATTCATGAGATATTATTAGTCTATTTGTGCTATGAAGAACCAATCGAATTCCACATCACGCAATTGCACAATTGCAGTTTACGTCGGATCCAGCATTACTATAAAATCTTTTTACTATATCAAATCACACCATCTTCTGTTACTTCCTTTATGTTACATAAGGACATGTGAACATCTAGCATAGCACGATGAAACACATGCTGTAAAAGAGCAATGAAAGATGAGAATGAAATACTGACAACTTATTGCCTGTTTCTTAGTTTCATTCCAGGTGTTACTGGTAAGAGTGAAAGAGATGGAGAAAATTACAGGTCTGGTGAAGGAAGTGTTAAACCCAGCTGCTTCCTGTTTGACCCCTGTACACAGGGTTTTGACTCTAGGGAGAGTGGGTGTGTCATTATTCTGTAATATTAGGTCTCATCAAACAGATGTTACGGAGCCAAGGTTCCTTAATGGAATAACCACTAAAACCAGCAGTAGTGGTGCTCTGTAATCTGTCCAGATCAAACACATGTACTGAACAGCTCCAAAAACACTCCCAGAAGAAAGAGCAGGATGGAAATAATTTTCTGATTTGTGTGTGTGTGTGTGTGTGCATGTGCATGTGTGTGTGTGTGTGTGTGTGTGTGTGTGTGTGTGTGTGTGTGTGTGTGTGTGTGTGTGTTTGTGTGTGTGTGTGTGTGTGTGTGTGTGTGTTCGCAGCTGCTGCTCTGGGGATAGGTGAACAGTAGCAAGGACAAAACCATGTTACCAATATGAACTGAAGAGAATATGTGACCTCAAGCAACAATCTTTACATTCCTAGATAAGCTGTGAATGTTATATAATAGAATGTAAGAACTGTCTTCAGCCATTTCCACATCTCCCCAGATATGCACTAATGTGTTCTATTTGGTTGTGAGGAATGCCTATATACTGACATGTGAATGTGTTCTGCGTATATAAAGTCATCAGAGAGCTGACCAGAGAGCTGTAAGCTTGCATTAGCAAGTCTGGGGGCAGTATGGAGCACAGAAAGTCAAGCAACCACCTCTAAGAAGCCAAGCGAAACATTTCAGGTTTACAAGTAAGCACTTTAGTAGAAGTTATGTGTGGAAATAAATGGTGTGTGTGTGTGTGTGTGTGTGTGTGTGTGTGTGTGTGTGTGTGTGTGTGTGTGTGTGTGTGTGTGTGTGTTGTGCAGGTACACCACCTTTTCCCTAACACAGGCCACCAGGAGTGTCAGTGAAACTCTGTCAGTTTCAAATTGTCAAGTGCTAGCCAAAAGATCCAAAAGGTGCAGGGGTCTTTAGCGTTGCTAAGGGAGACAGACTGATACAGACATGATCTCGAACTAGACAGTGTTTACATGAAGGATCTGAGCTGACAGGCACAGGAGGACCATTGACAAAACCAATACTTTCACATCTCCTCAAGAGTATCTGCACAAGTACATGACCACCAGTCTATTTAACATGTGTTACTGACTCACCAGACAAAGCATAGACATGTGTGAAGTACTTCAAGCCAAGCTTGAAGAGGCATGCCTGCTTGTAGCAAGCTAATGTCAGAATTTATGCTTTCATGTTTTGCACTAATGATGATGGAGTGGGTGTGCAGTACACTGATTAGAAAAACATTTTATACTCACGTCTCCATATTTTAAGTGGCACAGCAATATACTCTTATTAAGTAATTGAAGCTGTATGCAAAATGTCAATCTGAACTGTACAAATACCTCTCACCCACACAACCCCCTGGGATTCCCACCTTAACCCTTCGTTTTCTTTATCACGTTCACAAATATCTCTTGTCTTTCCATGCCTTTTTCCATAATGCTATGCTATAATTTTCTGTGATTTCCTTCCAAAACTTGGCTGCAATCTGAGTGTGTCTATGCTCTCTCGTGGTCAAGTCACACAGATGTCTCAATCTTCTTATTTTTGTCACCAGCCTCACGTGGTACCAGTGCTCAGGGCCGTGATCATTTTGACCATATTGACATGGGTGACCTGGATGCCATCATCCTGCAAACACTGCAAATATAAACACTAGGAATGGTGCATTATGTTGAACTTTAGCAGAATTTTTGCTGGGGTCGGTTTACAAAATGTGAGCAAATTTATCTAAACAGTTTAGCAACTGTAAAGATCCATCCTTCATCATATCTCTGGGGTGTGTGTATGTGTGTGTGTGTGTGTGTGTGTGTGTGTGTGTGTGTGTGTGGGTGTGTGTGTGTGTGTTTGAGCCCACCCGTGTGTGCATGGACGTATATATTTGTCTGCATTTGTGAATATCTGTCCCAATTGGTTTGAACAAAAATGTCCTTCCATTTGTGTTCTAGTCACGACTAGCCCTTTGAACACAGGCTCTGTGCACAGGCTCTGTGCAACTCCATGTAGCCCTCTTTGAAGGCAGCAACCAACAGAACCTGCTCCCTCTGCAACACATCTGAACACATACAGCCACTGCAGCAGACTGACAGAAGATACTAACCTATCATTGACCTCTTAAGTGAAATATTAGGACTTAAACCAGAAGAAGCAATATAGGGAAACAAGAGATGTTGTTTTCCATCCCTTCATTCTGTCTATTAAGTGCACTATTCTTTCAATAAAAGGGGTAATGGGCTTTGGCAGCCTCTGTGTGGGAGGCTGCTAGTATTAGGCGTCTAGAAGGAGGATTAAATGCCCTGTTTTCCTCCTCTACAGCAGGTTGGAGAAGCAGTCATTGAGGAACAACATAAGCCAATAGGTCCCAGATCCACAGATATGAAGTGCTTTTATACTTTCCGTCAGATATTTTATGACGTTTCCATGATGACAGTGATAATAATAACATATACCACGCACAGGAATATCAGTCTTCATTGAACCCATTAGAGGTAGGACCACTGGGAATTTGTTGCTAAATCAAGTAGTGGTTACAGACATGCAGTATTACTATGTTTAGTTCTATGTTTGAATGTTCTATGTTCCATTTGTATGTGTTTTTTTTTGGGGGGGGGGGGGGTTGGTAGTGGGTGGTGCAGTTGCAGTGATGATGTTGAAACCAAGGCCAAATGAAACACCCAGCATGACAGCTTACTGTTATATAACAAATGCTGGATATAGTACTTTGGAATCAATGTTATTGTCTCTAATTGTGTTATGAACATATCCAACAGAGGGACACCATATGAAAGAAAACACAAGCCAATTATGATTAGTGAGACACTCTGCTCTATGAGTCACTATTATTCTACTGCTTATGTGGGTGTTACACATGAACTCAAATGAGATTTACAAATCTGGACTGAGTAAATGTGACAATTAAGTGTTACTACGTTGGTTTTGGTGGATACTCTGATAACCACCCACTTCTCCAGACCAAAACAACTGACCGGAGAAACAGAGCCAATACAAAATTAGTTTACCGGGACAGCTATTAATTTCCCATACTGTCTATTTTAAACAAACACAAATGATCCAAACAGAATGAAAATCAGAGTCTCCTAGAGGTTATTTTAATGCTATAATAGTGATGCACTTTCTGAGTGCATCCCAGTGCCCTGGGCAGAGTTCCACTCAACTGCTGTACAGGTCAGAGAAGGAGAACAAAACAATCTTAATGGCAGATTAGTTAATATTTCAGAAAACTTTGTTCTTTAGCATCCGGTGGGTTTCAAAATCTAGATTAAATACAGCAGCTCTCAAAATATCTCAAAAAGCTGTAGATTCATCTGCGAGTTTAAATATCTGCACTACCTATGAAAATCATCTTCCCACTGATGTCCAGCTCATGCCTGAACGACGTGTAGTCTAAACTACTCTCATCCATACATTTGCTAATATTAATGGTGTAACAATACATCTTGACACTGTACATTATGAGGAGACAATGTACACCATGCTGACTGGCAATCTCATCTGAGTTCTATTATAATTATTTGCAAGAAAATACACTGTTTGAGCAACAAAGGCTATAACCCATTTAATCCACACCAGCATGCTCAGTGCAATGCATCACAGTCCCAGCTCCAGGTCTCATTTCTCCTCCCTGTGTTTGGGTTCACAATTGCTCATAACAAATTTGTAGCACTGAGGTGTGCGATCTTGCTCACAGTAAATGATTGTTAGCATTGATGTAATTTATACAGGTGCTGGTTTTGATCATTATCAACTTACATGTAATTCGGCCTCAGAAAATATTTTGACTGAGGCATTAGGTAAAGTGGAAGAACATGACTTTCAAGCTTATAGTGACGAGCAGAAACCAAGAGCCTTTTCACTATCAATAACAGTAGCAGGTCCAACGCGGCAGGAGCAAGATAAAAATTCTGAGAAAGCAAATCCCATTGATGAAGGAACACAACACAGACGTGCTAGACCATGGGTCACATGACTACCTGGCCACGAAATTTATGACAAGATCTGCACGCAGAACCTGGTGTGTCCTCTTCTTTAGCCAGAATAACTGCACCACCCAGTGTAGCAGTGCATTTCATAAACTCACACCTCACCTCATACAACAATAGTGAGACTGTGTGTGAGTACTGGGTTAAAAACAACACACACACACACACAACGCACACACTACAGGTGGAATGAACAGAAGAGCAGGTGTTAGTAACAAAGCTCCATAACCATCTCTCTCCACTAGGACCTGCCTTCCCCTCAGACTAAGATCCTTCTGCTAGGCGTTCCTATGGAAACTCAGACATGTTCCCTTTCTCCTGAGTGTTTTACTGCTTTATTGGCTGTTCCGGAGTCAGGCGCTTGCGCTCAGAATAGACTGATCCATCTCCCCCCTCCAGATTCACACGCACACCCCTAGACCCACACAGCAGCACACAATGCCGCACTGACACCACTCACAGATACAGGGCAGCATTGACACAAAAGAGCAGCACAATACAGAACTGACACCATGCAGAAATGCAGTACTGACATGAGAGAGTAGTGCAATACAGAACTGACACCACATAGCAATACAGCACTGTCATGAGAGAGTAGTGCAATACAGAACTGAGACAACACAGTAATACAACACTGTCATGAGAGAGCAGTTGTGATGTGGCAAGCAAGGTCAGACACTAGCGGATGTAGAGCGATGGATTTATTGTATTCCAAGTTCGTGGTGGGTGAACAAGCCAGGGTCAAAACCAGGAAAGCAAATCATTAAGGTAAACAGTCCGAGTCAAAAAAACAGAGAGCAATCATAAACCAGGCAAACTATTCCAAAAAGGGGCAGGCAAAAATCACAAGACAAAAAAGCAAAAAACAAAACCGATACACAGGTGAGAAATCAAGAAAAGACCGCTCAGTATGCACAGTAGATACTAGTGGCAATACTTCACAATACTGGGAAGTTCTAGTCAGGTTTAAATACAGCTGAATGTACAGAAACAGGTGATATCAATATTCCAGTGATGAGGAGCTGAAGAAACATGTATGATTGGCTGAGTCGTTAGCCAGGTGACGAACAGCATGTTGGGTGTTGTAGTGTGCTGACAGCAGTGCAATACGGAACTGACACAGCACAATAATACATCACTGTCATGAGAGAGCAGCACAATACACTACCGCATGACATTAATGAAGGTTCCTGAATTATAGTAATTGTGTTTTTAAGACTCCCATTCTTTACTGTGCTGAGAATTTAAATATGGGCAATTATTAGACTACGGGTTCACCTTGTGTAAGGGTATCCTCATATCCCTGGACAAACGTTACCGCAGGCACATTCCTATCACCTTCACTCATAGGTGAGATCTCACAAGGCTAGCTAGTAGAAACACTTCATTGTTGACTCAGCTTCAGAAGGCTAATTCTGACATGAATCGAACCTGGATCACACTTGTGCATGGCCAAGCAGCATTTGTTTGAAGTAGAGCTTTGTGTGGTTTCAATCTTAGCAGTTCCTTTCACACCATGATCAATTTTTTAAATACTTTATCTTAAATTTGAACTGTAGAATATGTGACCTTTTATAATCCCCCCCCCCCACTCTATAATATGATGGCCTACAGAATAAGGTGCACTGGTCCTGCCACACTCTGATCTACTCCCCTGAGCTTGACAGGTATGAGTGAATGAATGATGAAGCACCAAACAAACAACCTTTAAGCATCTCTAGTCACATCACTACAGCTTCAGGAAATCCCCTCCAATTATTAATCCAATTATTCCAATCATCTTTTCCATTACAGCAGAGGATCAATTTGAACAGCCTAACTCTTTTACCTTAAAGGCTGTGCAAAAGATCCTACAAAAATGTACAAAACGCTCTGCATTCCTTGTCTCCTGCATGACACAGCCATGCAGGAGACTCCACGGTAAACAAAGGGCACAGAGATCATAAAATGAGGTTCCTTGCCCTGCAGGATTATAAAAGCCATGTGAAGGCTATCACATTCCACACAGGCTATCCCAATCAATTAGGAGGTAGAGAGACACCGCCATCTCCTCTCCGACAAGCTCCATGGCAACGGCGGCTGTGTGGCCTGCGGAGCGGATTGCGCCGCTCTCTTCCGCGGCTCGTGCACACGGGTCGCAACACGTGTTCACTTAGTGCACCGCCATCCGGCCTTTTCTTCCCACCAACTCGGGCGTTGGTGGGACTGACAGCGGCGTGGAGCGACGTGGAGCGGCGTGGAGCGGCGTGGCGATGCGTGAGGCTAAAGATGGGTCAAGTCGCCTGCATGCCAAGCGTGCGCGCGGAGCTGCTTTTGGGGGATGTTTTGTTCGCCCGGCGAACCTGCTCACATATTAAGGGGCGGCGGGGATTGAAAAAGGGGGAAAGGGATCTCGTTCCAGGCTGTCTGCGTGCAGGCACTGCTGTGTAGAGCAGATGTGTGTGCACGCTCTACTCATTTAGACTGTCCGCACATTGATCTGTATTGAGTTCTTCTCTAGTCCTTATCAAATATGGTTTGAGGTCCTTGAATGATGCGTTCATAAAGCAGTATCAGGCTATGCTGTGAAAAGGCCAGCTCATTAAAGCTTATAAGGCTTAACTACAGAATCTCTAAAAAAAAAAACTCTCTCCATTTCAGCCTTTAAGTAGTGTACAGTGCCTCAGACATTCTCCTCAATGATTTACTGGCCACAGAATTCACCACAATAAGATAAACCCGTAATCCCCATCCCATCACACAGGCACATTCACAATCATAAGGGATCTCATTATGTAACAACCGCTACCAGATGCGAACCTAATACATGACGGCATATTCCTGTTGCACATGCACTTTAGAATACAGCTACCGCTGGCTAAATGTTCTGTGAGCTCTGTATCCTCAGAAAAAAAAAAAAGAAAAACATCTTGAAGGATCAACTGCAAGTCACTGCCACAGGTAAGGTTATCTTAAAGCTTTCTCAATGGCTGGTGCTTGCAAATACATACTCGACTAAAGCACAGTCATAGTGTATCTGCTGCTGGACAGAGTCCATGGCTTATAATCCCCTTTGAGTAATTAAGAGATTCCTGACCTTGCTTTTTTAAATCTAAATTAATCTTAATCTTAATTTAACACATGCAAGGAACGGCCGTGGGTGTCTCTTCCTATCTTAGCACGCCGTTACATATGGCATGAAACATGATGTTGGCCTTAGCTGAAAATGTGGAACAGTAACTGCACAGGACATAAACCCAAGATAGTGCCTGGATGAGACCTGGGTCCTCCTCTGGTTTTGTTTGCTAGCATGAGTCTGAGAGGATCAGGTGTGTGTGCAGAACACACAACCTTGCGTGAGCTCAACCTGCAAAGCTGAGGGAAATCGAAAAAACCTTTTTGAATTAAGTTTTTTGACTCACATATATCACTGAAATGGCTTAATTCCAGTGCCATCTATTGTAGATTGACAAAATAGGATTATGAAAGGTAATGCCTTATGCTAAACTTCACACAGATGTGTTAAAGCAACCAAAAGCGAAACCAGTTGAAACCTAACTGGATTTCCCAGGAGTCACAGCGAGCGAATGGCAGAGCTGACTTGCAGATTGGTCTAGGTAGCTCAGATCCTATAAAAGCAGCCTGCTGGCCGGGCCAGGACTGACCTCTGGAGTGGACGTCGGTTCTCAGTGGGTTGGCTGGAGGCTTTTTCACAGCAGCAGAGCGGTACACGACGTGCGGCCGGCTGCCTCCTACACCCTCCTGCTGGATCACGTGGTCTCCCGTCTCCACTGGCTCGATGAAGAACTCCTCCTGTTCGGTGCGGATCATCCCTGCCTGAGACACAAGGCACACGCAGGAGAGGGATAGTGAGGCACAAGGTGCACACAGGAAAGGGAGAGAGAGGCACGAGGTACACACAGGAGAGGGACAGTGAGGCATGAGACACACACAGGAGAGGCACAGTGAGGCAGGCACAAGGCATACGCAGGAGAGGAAGAGCGAGGCACGAGGCACACGGAGAAGAGGAACAATGAGGCATGAGCCACATGCAGGTAGAAACACTAAGGCATGAGTCACATGCTGGATGGGGACAGTGAGGCACAGCTTCTGCTTAAAGCCCAGGTTCTGCTTAAAGCCCAGGTTGGACATTCTGATCCAAATTAAATATCCTTTCTCCCTTGAGCCTTTTGGTACCAGCTCTGATTCTGCCTTTCCCCCACCACCCTGAAAAAGAATTTCAGTAAATACTGCCAACAAAAACAATGCACTTCTATTCAACTCCAACAGCATGTCCTCTGGGGAATGTATCTTTAACACTGTTGGAACACTATGGAGCACCACTAGCAAAAAGAATTTGGGCCAAAGGCAAGTGGAAATAAAATACAATATGCACAGTGTATTGCTCAGTTACAGTACCAGGTTAACCTCTGTTTGTGTATCTGGATGTAGACATAG